>NW_023493946.1:0-84036 GCF_013265735.2 Oncorhynchus mykiss | reverse complement strand
ACAGAGTCAATGTGGAGGCTATATACAGTGGGGTACCAGTACAGAGTCAATGTGGAGGCTATATACAGGAGGTACCAGTACAGAGACAATGTGGAGGCTGTATACAGGAGGTACCAGTACAGAGTCAATGTGGAGGCTATATACAGGTGTACCAGTACAGAGTCAATGTGGAGACTATATACGGGGGTACCAGACAGAGTCAATGTGGAGGCTATATACAGGAGGTACCAGTACAGAGTCAATGTGGAGGCTATATACAGGAGGTACCAGTACAGAGTCAATGTGGAGGCTATATACAGGGGGTACCAGTACAGAGTCAATGTGGAGGCTATATACAGGAGGTACCAGTACAGAGTCAATGTGGAGGCTATATACAGGATGGTACCAGTACAGAGTCAATGTGGAGGCTATTTTCAGGGGGTACCAGTACCGAGTCAATGTGGAGGCTATATACAGGGGGTACAGTACAGAGACAATGTGGAGGCTATATACAGGGGGTACCAGTACAGAGTCAATGTGGAGGCTATATACAGGAGGTACCAGTACAGAGACAATGTGGAGGCTATATACAGGGGGTACCAGTACAGAGTCAATGTCGAGGCTATATAGAGGAGGGACCAGTACAGAGTCAATGTGGAGGCTATATAGAGGAGGTACCAGTACAGAGTCAATGTGGAGGCTATATAGAGGAGGTACCAGTACAGAGGTACATATCAGGAGCAGGTGTTAAATAAAATACATACAGCTTTATACAGTTTGATTTAATGAGGCTTAATGACCAAAAGCACAATTCATTTTGTAAACATGAGACAAGTTTACGAGGAGATGCGTGTCTCATGAACTTTAAGTAGCCTTTATTTTGTTGTGATATAATCCTTAGAGACAGGATGGTGTCACGGATCTGGGGAAGTGGACCAACGCATTTCTGCAGCATTGAAGGTCCTAAAGAACACAGTGGCCGCCATCATTCTTACATGGAAAGTTTGGAAGTTTGGAACCACCAAGACTTCCTAGTGCTGGCCGCCCAGCCAAACTGAACAATTAGGGGAGAAAGGCCTTGGTCAGGACGTTACTGAGAACCCGATGGTCACTCTGACAGAGCTCAAGAGTTCCTCTGTGGAGATGGGAGAACCTTCCAGAAGGACAACCATCTCTGCAGCACTCCACCAATTTGGCCTTTTTGGTAGAGTGGCCAGACAGAAAGTCTGTTGGAGTTTGCCAAAAGGCACCTAAAGGACTCTCAGACCATGAGAAACAAGATTCTTTGATCTGATGAAACCAAGATTAAACACTTTGGCCTGAATGCCAAGCCTCAGGTCTGGAGGAAACCTGGCACCATCCCTACGGTGAATCGTGGTGGTGGTACCATCCTACGGTGAATCGTGGTGGTGGTACCATCCCTACGGTGAATCGTGGTGGTGGCACCATCCCTACGGTGAATCGTGGTGGTGGTACCATCCCTACGTGAAGCATGGTGGTGGTACCATCCCTACGGTGAATCGTGGTGATGGCAATATCATGGTGTTATTGGGGATATTTTTCAGTGGCAGGGACTGGGAGACTAGTCAGGATCGAGGGAAAGATGTACGGAGCAAGTACAGAGAGATAATTGATGAAAACCTGCTCAAGAGCACTCAGGACCTCAGACTGGGCAAAGGTTCACCTTTCCACAGGACAACGACCCCTAAGCACACAGCAAAGACAACATAGAAGTGGCTTTGGGACAAGTCTCTGAATGTCCTTGAGAGGCCCAGCCAGAGCCCGGATTTGAATCTGATCAAACAACTCTGAAGAAATCCTGAAAATAGCTGCGCATTGACGCTCTCCATCCAACCTGACAGATCTTGAGAGGATCTGCAGAGAAGAATGGGAGAAAACACCACAAATACAGGGGTGCCAAGATTGTAGTGTTATACCCAAGCGGCTTGAGGCTATAATCACTGCCAAAAGTGCTTCAACAAAGCACTCTCTGCTCAACAACACTGACTGTGAATCAATCTGGTTGATTCTCTGGTTGATTCTCTGCTCAACAACACTGATCGCGTCAAACTTTGCTGTGTGTCCAGGCTGTCACTTCTGTCATCAGCTACTAACACCAGTGCTGCACCTTTGTCCTTGTCCCTGGATGACGGCTTCCTGCTCCCTCTTCCATAGTGAGAACACTGATGGCTCAACATGGTTTTCTGAGAGACTGGATGAAGGCATCCTGCTCCCTCTTCCATAGTGGGAACACTGCTGGCTCAACATGGGCTTCCTGGTTATGAAAGAAAGTGTGGTGGTCAATGGTAGCCTCTCCCATTGTTTGAAGCAGTTGTAGTCTTTGTTGGCATGCATCCAGACCCCAGAATGGTAGTAGAAAGGAGCCTGTTCCCCGCATGCTTCCTCACAATCATTGTCTGGATCGACCACTCCCCCACCTGACCACAGGACCAGTATTGCTGACTGATCTTCATTCCTACAGCTTCATCACCGCCCCTGGAGTCTCTTCACTGTCTGATCTTCATTCCTACAGCCTTCATCACCATCCCTGGAGTCTCTTCACTGTCTGATCTTCATTCCTAAGCCTTCATCACCATCCCTGGAGTCTCTTCACTGTCTGATCTTCATTCCTACAGCCTTCATCACCGTCCCTGGAGTCTCTTCACTGTCTGATCTTCATTCCTACAGCCTTCATCTCCATCCCTGGAGTCTCTTCACTGTCTGATCTTCATTCCTACAGCCTTCATCTCCGTCCCTGGAGTCTCTTCACTGTCTGATCTTCATTCCTACAGCCTTCATCACCGCCCCTAGAGTCTCTTCACTGACTGATCTTCATTCCTACAGCCTTCATCACACCTCCTAGAGTCTCTTCACTGACTGATCTTCATTCCTACAGCCTTCATCACCGTCCCTGGAGTCTCTTCACTGTCTGATCTTCATTCCTACAGCCTTCATCTCCATCCCTGGAGTCTCTTCACTGTCTGATCTTCATTCCTACAGCCTTCATCTCCGTCCCTGGAGTCTCTTCACTGTCTGATCTTCATTCCTACAGCCTTCATCACCACCCCTGGAGTCTCTGCACTGAGTAGGTGAAGATAGTATAAGAAACCTGTCCCATTCTACTTGTCTATTATCTTTGTTTAGAAATAGTCATTTGTGTGACCTACTGATTTTCCCTACAATTTATTTTAAGGATTTAGAAATATAGAAATGGTAGAACGAGGAATGTCAGAGTCTGGAATATAAATATATACCATTTGTTTTAAAATGTATATGATGGGTGTGTCTAGACATTATGGACCGTATATGAATATAAAAGGTGTGTACAGTAGTAGTTATATAGGATGAGCCTTGACTAGAATACAGGGTGGAGTACTGGGTGGTAGAGACGGCTAGTAACAGTGACTAAGTTCAGGACAGGATACTGGGCGGAGGCCGGCTAGAAGTGACTATTTGAACATTCATATTGAACAGCCTTACCTATAGAGTAGCACCACCACCCATCAGCCCATTCTCATCTTGATGTCAAGCTGCAGTGTATTGTTGCTGTAGGAGTTTATGATTAATAATCCTATTTCAAGACACACTAAGATGTCACCATACTATTCATTAAAGCCCCTCTGTCAGATATAAATCATCAGAGTGGGAAACCAACTGACATGGAAACAATGGAACAAATGTATCACTATCGAGGGGTCTATTATGACATCATATAGAACTACTCAGACATTCCAAATATCACTTGATTATCAGAGGGGTGTATTATGACATCATATAGAACTACTCAGACATTCCAAAATCAGGCTTCATCCACATCATGAAGGTGGATATTGATCCAACCATTTCAAAAGTAATGACCGGGCTGATGGAAACAGGATATGCCTGAATATTTTAATAAATGGTGACATTTTGTTACTTCGTTTGACAATTTGTTTGTCTTTTGTGTCAGTAAAAATGTTTAAGCGAGAAATGGCAGTGGAAACTCTTTGATGCGCAAATATTTATATAACAACCATCACATCTTTGTTAACTTGGAGTCACTTGATGATATCTTGTGTGGTTCCCCCACTACGATTCGGAAACCCATGTAGTTTATTAGGCTACAGATGAAATAAGTTATGAACTTCACAGGGTGTGAAACTACATGTGATGAGCTTGATGCTCCATTCCAATACACTTTGAGGGTCTTATTCTGGTGACATGATGACCGATGCTTGGTTGCCATTTGACAAATAAATAATTGCTCTCACCCATGATAATCTCATCAATCGGTAACAACGTTTATTGAACCAGTGGGAGGTTTGTAAATGCCCCCAGGAAAGTCGAAAGAGGAACTCTTCATTGAGACAATGATAAACAGCAATCTGTGGGAGAGTTGTGGTGGATATTATAAAATAAGGATCTGCTGAGTCCAAGTCAAACCAAGATTCTTTATTTCTGAGCTCAGAGAGAATAACGAGTTACACAGAACAGTGTAGACAGTCTGAATTCCTGAAGCATTGGGTGATGAGCACATATCTTTATAGTTTCCTATTCCTGGTGGGACTTTATTCATACAAGGACACAGGTGTAAATTGGTTTGCAACACATAATGATAGTCCCAAGAACAGGAGATTATAATAGGACAGTTTCACAAGGTTAGTCACATACTCAGTTATGTGGACACACAAACAACTAACATTTTCCATTACAGAGTCTGAACATTTTCATTTCATTAAATCATCAGTGGGCCAACAATGCAAATGTCAACAATGGAACAAATGCATCACATCCAAATATCACTTGATTATCTGTAGTGCTGGAGGAATGACACACCCAGATAAACACACAGAGTTTAAAAAAAGGACCATTTAAACACATGGAACCTGATCTTCTTTATATTCAAACTGACAGACTCCATATTCAATTCATGTTTTCTAATAGAAACAAACAACTATATGTTTAAGTATACTTTGTACAATTCACTTTCATCTGGTAAAAACAAGTAAACACATTTCTTAGTCAACAATATAAGACAACAGGAGCACTGTGTATGTTCTTCTGATTCATTTTAAGTCAATGTGATGTGAAATATCAATATTACAAGTAATTCTTCTCTTTGTGTGGATTCTCTTATGACGTTGAAGTGACTGTGATGAGTAATATGTTTTCCCACAGTCTGAGTATTTTGTAAGCCTTCCTCATGTATTCTTTTCAGGCTTCCTAAATGGGCAAACGCTTTGCACACTGGGAGCAGTGGTAAAGGCTTCTCCCCTGTGTGCAGTCTCATGTGTTTTAATTTTTAAAATGTTTAATTTTACCTCCCTTTTTCTCCCCAATATCGTGGTATCTAATTGTTAGTAGCTACAATCTTGTCTCATCGCTACAACTCCCGTACGGGCTCGGGAAAGACGAAGGTCAAAGTCATGCGTCCTCCGATACACCAACCCAACCAAATCGCAGTGTTAAGCAGTGTTAAGGCTTCTCCCCTGTGTGTATTTTTCCCCTGTTGGTTCAGGTGTCCTTTCTGGTTAAAACTCTTTCCAGGACCTCAACTCTTTTCTATTTTTACCAATGACCATACAGTTTTTAAATTCCTCATCATCCATGGAGCCTTAACAGTTCTAACAGTCAGTTTCTTAACAGGTACATGTTTATCAATAATTGGAAGAAACAATTTAATATGGTAAAAACAGGTTAACACATTGTCAGTGTACAATATAAGACAACGGGAGCACTGTGTGTGTTCTCTGATGAATTTAAGTCAATGTGATGTGAAATATCAATATACACGCTAAGAGAAGTCATTTCTCTCTCCTGTGTGGATTCTCTAAAGACGTTTAAGTGACTGTTATGAGTAATATGTTTTCTCACAGTCTGGCCTTTTGTCAGCATTCTCCTCTGTGTGCAGTCTCATGTGTTCTCTCAGGCTTCCTAAATGGGCAAAAGCTTTGCACCCTGGGAGGAGTGGAAAGGCTTCTCCCCTGTGTGTATTCTCTCGTGTCGTTTCAGCCCCCCTGACCGGTTGAAACACTTTCCACACTGGGAGCAGTGGTAAGGCTTCTCACCTGTGTGTATTTTTCTCATGATGTTTCAGGTTCCCTAAATTGTTAAAACTCTTTCCACACTGGGAGCAGTGATAAGGCTTCTCCCCTGTGTGTATTCTCTCATGTCTTTTCAGCTCCTTTGACCGGATGAAACACTTTCCACACTGGTAGCAGTGGTAAGGCCTCTCCCCTGTGTGTATTCTCTCATGTTGTTTTAGGTTCCCTAAATTGTTAAAACTCTTTCCACACTGGGAGCAGTGGCAAGGCTTCTCCCCTGTGTGTATTCTCTCATGTTGTTTCAGGGTCCCTAAATTGTTAAAACTCTTTCCACACTGGGAGCAGTGGTAAGGCTTCTCCCCTGTGTGTATTCTCTCGTGAACTTTCAGGTTTGATTTCTCATTAAAACCTTCCCACACTGGGAGCAGTGGTAAGGCTTCTCCCCTGTGTGTATTCTCTCATGTCGTTTCAGTTTCCCTAAACCGATAAAACTCTTTCCACACTGGGAGCAGTGATAAGGCTTCTTCCCTGTGTGTATTCTCTCATGTCGTTTCAGTTTCCCTAAATCGTTAAAACTATTTCCACACCGGGAGCAGTGATAAGGCTTCTCCCCTGTGTGTATTCTCTCGTGCAGTTTCAGATGCCCTGGCCGGTTGAAAACACTTTCCACACTGGGAGCAGTGGTAAGGCTTCTCCCCTGTGTGTATTCTCTCATGAGCTTTCAGGTGTGCTTTCTGGTTAAAACTCTTTCCACACTGGGAGCAGTGGTAAGTCTTCTCCCCTGTGTGTATTTTCTCATGTTGTTTCACGTCCCATAACCGGTTACAACCCTTTCCACAGTGGGAGCACTGGTGTCGTCTTGCTGGTTTGGACGTCCCTGGCTCTGGTTCCTCTGAGTCTGGTCTTTCTCCTGCCAAAGATAGTGTTATTTTTAAATAGAGACCCGAATGAAACCACATGATAAAACAACCTTGCTACGAGGGTAAATCCTAAATCAGATCTCTCAATAACCTGAGGCCAGTTTTAACAATCTTAGTGTGATTTTAAAACAAATGCAGAGCTTCCCCGGTAATTACTGCTATGTTTACATTACTTATTTTATTCATCCTGTTTTACAAGTCAGAACACAAAAACCTAGACAGTTCTAGGACACTGAAGACACAGACGTCGCTGGATTCCAATTGAACAGTGGTTCTAAATATATAACATTCATAGCTGTATGATACATAATGTGACCTACACACTTCCTTAAACATAAAATAACTAAAGAATTAATTTTGTGTGGAAGTCCAAAACTTGTTTTTACGCAGATACAAAGCACATCAGTAACATCTCCCCGTTGTTGAAAGGGTTCGAAACATTGCTGTTTAAATGGACCAATTTCTTATTTAGACATTCACAGATTTTCAACATTTTGAACTTGTAGGCTGCTTTTCCTTTACTCTGCGATCCAACTCATCCCAAACTATCTCGATTTGGTTGAGGACGGGGGATTGTGTAGGCCAGGTCATCTGATGCAGCACTCCATCACTCTCCTTCTTGGTCAAATAGCTCTTACACGGCCTGGAAGTGTGTTGGGTCATTGTCCTGTTGAAAAACAATTGACAGTGGGACTAAGCCCAAACCAGATGGGATGGCATATCGCTGCAGAATGCTGTGGTAGTCATGCTGTTAAGTGTGACTTGAATAAATAAATCACTGACATTGTCAATAGCAAAGCACCCGCACACCATCACATCTCCTCCTCCATGCTTCACGGTGGGAACCACACATGCGGAGATAATCTGTTCATCTACTCCTCGTCTCACAAAGACATGACGCTCGGAACCAAATACTCAAATTTGGACTCATCAAACCCAAGGACAGATATTCACCGGTCTAATGTCCATTGCTCATGTTTCTTGGCCCAAGCAAGTCTCTTCTTCTTATTGGTGTCCTTTAGTAGTGGTTTCCTTGCAGAAATTCGACCATGAAGGCCTGATTCACGCAGTCTCCTCTGAACCGATGATGTTGAGATGTGTCTCTTGCTTGAACTTTGTGAAGCATTTATTTGGGCTGCAATTTCTAAGTCTGGTAACTCTAATGAACTTATGCATCAGAAGTAACTATGGGTCTTCCATTATTGTGGTGGTCCTTAAAGTAATGATGGTCTGTTTGCTTCTCTTTGCTTATTTGAGCTGTTCTTGACATAATATGGACTTCACCTTTTACCCAATAGGGTTATCTTCTGTATACCCCCATACCTTGTCACAACACAACTGATTGGCTCAACACATTAAAACCTGTTATGGCACATTAACTCTTGAAACTAGGGGGCACTATTTTAATTTATGGAAAAATAACGTTCCCAAAGTAAACAGGCTATTTCTCAGGACCAGGTGCTAGAATATGCATATAATTGACAGCTTAGGATAGAAAACACTATAAAGTTTCCAAAACTGTAAAAATATTGTCTGTGAATATAACAGAACTGATATTGCAGGTGAAAGCCTGAGAAAAATCCAATCAGGAAGTGACTCTCATTTTGAAACCTCTGCGTTCCTATGCATCCCTATTGACCATTGAAAGGGATATCAACCAGATTCCTTTTTCTATAGCTTCCCTAATGGTCTACAGTCACTAGACATGGTTTTTTATTTTGAAAAATGAGCGTGTGAACGACAACATTGCGTCAGTGGTCAGGTGGTGACTCTCAGAGTGATTTGTCCGTAATAGACAAAGGCGGCCCTTGTGCCTCTCGCTCCTAGTGAAAAGTCCCGGTTGATATATTATCGAATAGATATTTGAAAAACACCTAGAGGATTGATTATAAAAAAAGGTTTGCCATGTTTCTGTCGATATTATGGATCAAATTTTGAGTTTTTTTCGGCGTTGTCATGACCGCAACTTCCGGTGGATTTCTCACAAAAACTGAGGTATTTTGGCTATAATAAATCATCTTTATGGAACAAAATTAACATTTGCTGTCTAACTGGGAGTCTCGTGGTGAAAACATCCGAAGCTCATCAAAGGTAAACGATTTAATTTGATTGCTTTTCTGATTTTCGTGACCAAGCTCCTGCTGCTAGCTGGACATAATGCTATGCTAGGCTATCGATAAACTTACACAAATGCTTGTCCTTGCTTTGGCTGTAAAGCATAATTTCAAAATCTGAGATGACAGGGTGATTACAAAAGGCTAAGCTGTGTTTCACTATATTTCACTTGTGATTTCATGAATATGAATATTTTATATTAAGATTTTTTGTCCGTTGACACCTGTTTGGCTAGGGATTCCGCTAGCGGAACGTTGACAACATCCGGTGAAATTGCAGAGTGCAAAGTATTTTTTTATTTATTAGAAATATTTAACTTTCATGCATTCACAAGAGCAAAGCTTAACTCTTGTTAATCTAGCCACCATGTCAGATTTCAAAAAGGCTTTACGGCAAAAGCAAACCATGCGATTATCTGAGGACAGCACCCCATCAAACAAACACACGACAATCATATTTCAACCCGCCAGGCGCGACACAAACCTCAGAAATAACAATATAATTTGTGCCTTACCTTTGAAGAGCTTCTTCTGTTGGCACTCCAATATGTCCCATAAACATCACAAATGGTCCTTTTGTTCGATTAATTCCGTCATTATATCTCCAAATGTCAATTTATTTGGCGCGTTTGATTTAAAAAAAACACTGGTTCCAACTCGCCCAGCATGACTACAAAACATCTAATACGATACCTGTAAATGCTGTCCAAACATTTCAAACAACTTTCCTAATCCAACTTTAGGTATTTTAAAACGTAAATAATAGAGAAAATTTAAGATGGGATAAACTGTGTTCAATACCGGATAAAAACAACATGAAGCGCGTGACCTGGAGCGCGCATCAAAACATTAGAGAGCACTAGGCTGGACCCTCGTTCTGAATAACCGAACTTCTTCATTTCTCTACCGAAAAACATCAACCAATTTCTAAAGACTGTTGACAACTAGTGGAAGCAATAGGAACTGCAACCAAGTGCCACAGAAAACCATTTGAAAACAGAGTCACCTCAACAACAACAAATTCCTCCTGGATGGTTTTGTCCTCAGGGTTTCACCTGCCAAATAAGTTTATGTTATACGCACAGACATTATTTTAACAGTTTTAGAAACTTTAGAGTGTTTTCTATCCAAACCTACCAATTCTATGAATATCCTAGCTTCTGGGCAGGTAGCAGGTAGTTTACTTTGGGAACGCTTTTCATCCGGACGTGAAAATACTGCCCCCTATCGAAAACAGGTTATAAGGAATGAAATTCCACAACTTAACTTCTAAAAAGGCATACATGTTAATTGAAATTAATTCCCGGTGATTACCTCATGATGCTACAGTCCTCCTTTAAGACTCCATAATGTTTCATAATTAGATGCTACAGTCCTCCTTTAAGACTCCATAATGTTTCATCATTTGATGGTACAGTCCTCCTTTAAGTCTCCATAATGTTTAGAATGTGTCTGGAAGCGCTACTCTATATATTATACTCTCATCCTTTCGGTTTTATTAATATTAATAATAATGTTATAATAGGTAATAACTAACTTCAATAACTAGGGTTAATACCTGCCTGGCGCACCAACAAAATCTTCATATTTACCCCCCTCTAACAATACCGCTACAGAATTAGCGTAGTAGGCCATGTAACTTAAGGTAATCAGAAATATTTAGGACTAACTTATTCCTTGCCACCCATTCTGAAACTAACTGCAGCTCTATGTTAAGTGTTGCAGTCATTTCAGTCGCTGTAGTAGCTGACGTGTACAGTGTTGAGTCATCCGCATACATAGACTCACTGGCTTTACTCAAATGTCATTGGCATGTTGTTGGTAAAGATTGAAAAAAGTAGGTGCCAAACAGCTGCCCTGGGGAATTCCTGATTCAAACTTGATTTTGTAGCTCTGGGGCGGCAGGTAGCCTAGTGGTTGGAGATTTAGGCCAGTAACCGAAAGATTGCTGGATCGAATCCCCGAGTTGACAAGGTAAAAAACTCTGTCGTAATTGAAAAAAATAATGGAAAAAATAATTGAAAATAATAATTTGTTCTTAACTGACTTGCCTAGTTAAATAAAGGTTACATTTTAAAAGAAAAACTCTTTATCCACAATATAGCAGGGGGTGTAAAGCCATACGTTTTTTCAGCAGCAGACTATGATCGATAATGTCAAATGCCGAACCGAAGTCAAACAAAACAGCCCCAACAATATTTTTATCATCAATTTCGCTCAGCCAAACAGTCATTTGCAAGTGCTGTGCTTGTTGAATGAACTTCCCTATAAGCTAAAAGTCTATATTTGTTTAATGTAAAACAGCATTGTATCTGGTCAAATATTTTTTTCCCAAAATTGTAAGGGTTGGTAACAGGCTGATTGGTCAGCTATTTAAGCCAGTAAAGGGAGCTTTACTATTCTTGGGTAGTGGAATGACTTTAGCTTCCCTCCAGGCCTGAGGGCACACACTTTCTAGTAGGCTTAAAATAAAGACAAGGCAAATAGGAATGGCAATATCGGCACATGTCTATAAGCCGCAGGTGCTTACCGGTACATTGAAACAAATTAACTTGGTCACTATCTTCCTCCTCCTGTGCACTGAAACCACTGAAGTCATCTCCTTCGGTGTCGGAGATGAATAGCCTCAGAATTTCTTCATCCGATGTTGGATCGTTTTCATTGTCGCTCTCGTCACTTTCATCCGGAGGCAAATACCCCGCTGAGCTCATGCTGCCCTTCAACACGCAGCAGTCCAGCCTTTCGAAACCCGTTGATGATAGTGGATTTTTTGACAATGCTCCACGCTGTCAGGACCCACTGGCAGACTGGACCATAAGTTGCTCTTCGCATGCGGCCCATTTTAGTGAAGGATTTCTCCCCACTTGTCATCCAAGCCTCCCACTGAACAAGGAGCGCCACCTTAAATGCACGATTTACACTGATGTCGAGTGGCTGCAAATACTTTGGGCCATCTGCTTTTCTTCCCTCTGAAAGCTTTTGTTGTCTTTTTGCACTGAGTCAGTTCCTCACGCTGCTGTTTCCAACGTCTTATCATCGACTCATTAAGGCCAAGCTCCCGTGCAGCAGCTCCATTTCCTTTTCCAACAGCCAGATCGATCGCCTTTAACTTGAAAGCTGCATCATATGCATTTCTCCGTGTCTTTGCCATGATGAGGGTGACAAAAATTACTACCGTAATCAGAATGATGGGAAGTTTGAGCGCGCTCGATTTACGTCACATTATGTGACGGTGCTCAGTTTTTTGGCGGCATGAATCTTGTGAAAGCGGGAAAAATCCATAAATTAGCCGCGTCATTGTATAAACCGCGAGGTTCAAAGGTTGGGAATAAAGTAGCGGCTTATAGTCCGGAAATTACGGTACACAATATTAGTCCCAGCCTTTGGAACGGTGGTTTTCCTAGACATGGCTACTATATTGTGATCACTACATCTGATGGATCTGGACACTGCTTTAAAACACATTTCTGCAGCATTAGTAAAGATATGATCAAACCATGTTGATGATTTCATTCCTCTACTGTTTGTAACTACCCTGGTAGGTTGATTGATAACCTGAACAAGGTTGCCGGCACTGGTTACAGTTTGAAGCTTTTGCTTGAGTGGGCAGCCTGATCACAGCTTTTCTTCAGTACTAGTTAATTAATGACCAAAGTCTTGAGTTTAGTTTGCCTGTTCTACAGTCTTTTAAAGATAGGGGCGTTGACTGCGACAGGCAATGTAACATCCATAATGTTTTAAGGAAAAGTTTTTGTAAAACAAGCACCTTACATTGGATCATCTTGAAACTTTCTCTCCAAAGCTAACTTTCATCAAGGTTTTATATGGTCTATTGGTTCCTCTCTTTTCATTGGCAGAATCCTTTTTCAGTGTTATGATATTCATAACATCCATATACACCAGTCTATCTTCCTGTCAACTAACAGAACTCTGCTGGTTATCCTGGTAACAGATACCAGTGGGCAGATCTATTGTATTTGTTCAAACTAAACTACAGCACTTACTTTGATGAGTCAAATCTGATCCTTTCTTCTCTTCTCCTCCTCTCACAGTTCCACTCAGCCCCATTTTTTTCCTGCAGTCCACCAGCAGCACAGACAACCTCTTCATACCCAGCAGTAAGGTGCTACCGGGAGAGGCACGACGCGGGGACTCCGGGAGGGAGGAAGGGCTAGCGTTGTCCTAGTAACCATAAAGAGGGGACACAGACACATGTCATTATGTGCTTTACAGAAACCCAGCCCAGACCCAGATAGAGCAAGCTGTATGCTAGACCAGACCAAGCTGTATGCTAGACCAGACCAAGCTGTACCATCTGGTGTTCTGATCTGGAGAGACTCTTCTCTGCCTCGTCAGCATCAGGATGTTGTTGAGGCTCCCCAGAGGATCCACCATAGTCATGTCTCTCTCCTGTGTGAACGAGAACATCAAAATGAGTAGTAAACTCCCTTTGATATTTTAAGTAGAACATATGCTTCAATATTGAATTTTAAAAGCCTGTTATACTAGATGAGGGGAACTTTAATATAGACAACATGGAGAATGCAATACATCTAATTGAAAAGTCC
Source organism: Oncorhynchus mykiss (assembly GCF_013265735.2). Lineage (NCBI taxonomy): Eukaryota > Metazoa > Chordata > Actinopteri > Salmoniformes > Salmonidae > Oncorhynchus > Oncorhynchus mykiss. The sequence goes on along the minus strand of NW_023493946.1, from coordinate 70,432 downwards.
CTAAAATATATGAACCAATGGCAGATTGACCCTTTAACAATTGATATAGTACTGAACAACATATTCAAGTGTAGAACTTCAGTAGAATGCCCCTTAAAAACCACACATTAGTTCAACAACTGCATAGTTTGTGCTCCTGTTTTTAAGACAGTACTCACTGATGGTAATCGGATATTCTGTCTCCTCCTCTTTCACTCCCAAAACGTCTTCCTCCTTCACCGTTATTGAGACAGCATCCTCTTCCTCTCTAAAAGGTTCATTCTCTTCTATCACTATAACAGCCTCCTCTTCCTCCTTTTTCATTCTGAAATGTTCTTTCACTATAACAGCATCTTCTTCCTTCACTATAACAGTCTCCTCTTCCTCCTTTTTCATTCTAAAGGTTCTTTCACTATAACAGCATCTTCTTCTTTCACTATAACAGTCTCCTCTTCCTCCTTTTTCATTCTAAAAGGTTCTTTCTCTTCTTTCACTGTAACCTCTTCTTCAATGTTCATTGCCAGAGCTTCTTTCTGCAAACAGCAGACCTCCTCTTCTATAGCAGGGGATGAGTACTTTAATGAACTCATGGTCAGGGATGTTCGCTAGCTCGTTAGCATTAGCGAATAGCCTAGTGCTAGGCTCAGCATCAATCTTTAACAAGTTTGCAAATTAGGTTACAGTTAACCAGTTAATACGTCAACAGAACTGTGTTTAAAACACCGAGATTAGATAATGTACATTAAGATGGTCTAAATCGTCAATCTTTCACTTTTATGTTGGCTAGCAAGCTACCGAGGTGGTTGAAAGAGTAGCCGCGTTGTTGTTCCTGAAGAAGCGTCCGTCCAGTCCAATATACGTCACGGAAGAATCATCACCTGAAAGACGCTCATCGCCGTCTGCTGTCTGGAGTGGGTAACGCAGTTTGGAAACAATACACTACACTACACTTGTGTATTGGAAAGATATCTAAAAAGGATTAAACTTTTTTACATGTTTTATCATTTTTATTTTTATGAAAATCACTGAGGAGGGTCCTCCCCTTCCTCCTCTCAGGAGCCTCCACTTCCTCCTCTGAGGAGCCTCCCCTTTCTCCTCTGAGGAAGCTCCCCTTCCTCCTCTCAGGAGCGTCCCCTTCCTCCTCTGAGGAGCCTCCCCTGCACCCAAAGGACATCCAGCCAACTTGTGTGGGAAGCATTGGAGTCAACATGGGCCAGCATCCCTGTGGAAAGCTTTCGACACCTTGTAGAGTCCATGCCCCGACGAATTGAGGCTAATCTGAGGGAGAAAGAGGAGGGTCCAACTTCATATTAGGAAGGTGTTCGAAATGTTTGGTATAATCAGTGGATATATCTGCCATTTAGCAGACACTTTTATCTAAAGGGATTTGCAGTCATGTTTGCAAACAATTAACATATGGATGGTCCCAGGAATCAAACCCACTACCCTGGTTTAACAAGCACTATACTCCACCAACTGAGCTACAGGACCACAAGGAATGATCAAGGAATGACGCAGATAAACACACACAGCCTGAGTTTCAGAAATATAATTGTATCATTAGACCGTAACATTGAAACTGCATATTTAGTTACAATCAAATATTATTTGTCACATGCGCTGAATACAACAGGTGTAGATCTTAACGTGAAATGCTTACTGACAAGCCCTTAACCAACAACGTAGATAAGAAAAATAAGGGTTGAGAAAATATTCCCAAAATAAAAAGTTTTAAAAAGTAGCTCAGTACCGAGGGGTAGTTCAGGCCTGAGGTATAGACATTACCTGAGCTACCCCTCGGTCCTGAGCTTCCTCAGTAATGAGGCAGCCCTCAGTCCAGGTGGGCCCTTTGTTAGGGTTACTAGGCCAAGGTCGGCGGCGAGGGTCGCCACTCAAATGACGCTAGGAAAGCGGACTAAGACTATGGTAGAGTGGCGTCCACGTCCCGCCACAGTGGACAGACGCCCACCCAGACCCTCTCCTATGGGTTTAGGTGTGCGGCCGGGAGTCCGCACCTTTGGGGGGGGGGGGGGGGGGGGGGGGGGGTGGGGGTACTGTCACGCCCTTGCCTTAGTTATCTTTGTTTTCTTTATTATTTTGGTTAGGCCAGGGTGTGACATGGGTGATGTATGTGTTTCGTCTTGTCTAGGGGTTTATTAGATTTATGGGGTTGTGTTCATGTTAGGTGTCTAGGTAAGTCTATGGTTGCCTAGATTGGTTCTCAATCAGAGGATATATATAGAGGAGGTACCAGCACAGTGTCAATGTGGAGGCTATATACAGGAGGTACCAGTACAGAGTCAATGTGGAGGCTAGTACAGGGGGTACCAGTACCGAATCAATGTGGAGACTATATACAGGGGGTACCAGTACAGAGTCAATGTGGAGGCTATATACAGGAGGTACCAGTACCGAGTCAATGTGGAGACTATATACAGGGGGTACCAGTACAGAGTCAATGTGGAGGCTATATACAGGAGGTACCAGTACCGAGTCAATGTGGAGGCTATATACAGGGGGTACCAGTACAGAGTGGAGGCTATACAAAGGATGTTTACATACGCTTAGGTTGGAGTCATTAAAACTCGGTTTTCAACCACTCCACAAATGTCTTGTTGACAAACTATAGTATATGCAAGTATAAACACCATGGGACCACACAGCCGTCATACCGCTCAGGAATGAGACTTGTTCTGTCTCCTGGAGATCAACATACGTTGGTGCGAAAAGTGCAAACCAGTCCCAGAACAACAGCAAAAGACCTTGTGAAGATGCTGGAGGAAACAGGTACAAAAATATCTATATCCATAGTAAAATGAGTCCTATATCAACGTAACCTGAAAGGCCGCTCAGCAAGGAAGAAGCCACTGAAGAAGGACCTTGGCTAGGGATGTATCCTTGTTTTGAATCCCAGCCACGGTAGGAGGCCTTTTGCCTTTTGGTTGGCCGCCGTTGTAAATAAGAATTTGTTCTTAACTGACTTGCCAAGTTAAATAAAGGTTCAATAATAAATAAATCAAATACAAATAAAGTACAGAGAGATAATTGATGAAAACCTGCTCCAGAGCACTCAGGACCTCAGACTGGGGCAAAGGTTCACCTTCCAACAGAACAACGACCCTAAGCACACTGACAAGACAACACAGAAGTGGCTTCGGGACACGTCTCTGAATGTCCTTGTGTGGCAAAGCCAGAGCCTGGACTTGAACCCGATCGAACATCTCTGGAGAGACCTGAAAATAGCTGTGCAGCGACGCTCCCCATCCAACCTGACAGAGGTTGAGAGGATCTGCAGAGAAGAATGGGAGAAAAATACAGGTGTGCCAAGCTTGTAGCGTCATACCCAAGAATACTTGAGGCTGTAATCGCTGCCAAAGGTGCTTCAACAAAGTACTGAGTTAAGGGTCTGAATACTTATGTAAATGTTATATTTCAGTTTTTAATTATAAAATACATTTGCAAACATTTCTAAAACCCTGTCTTTGCTTTGTCATTATGGGGTGTTGTGTGTAGATTGATGAGGAAAACATCCCAATTGAATCCATTTTAGATTAAGACGAACATAACAAAATGTGGAACAAGTCAAGATGTCTGAATGCGTTGTATGTAGACCAGAATATCAGGAACAGGCTGGATGTGAGAAGGATTCAGGAAGTAAACTGAAAATGACAATTCCCTTCTATGGTTTTCAATTATGAAGAGGTGGAATTGGAATTTGATTTACTTCCTGAATTTACTGGAATTGAATTGGAATTGACTCCAAACCTGGTTTTACTACAAAGCTGTCAGCTTCATCATTCAGTCAATCGATGTAATAATGCATAACGCTCACAGATGTGCTTGTTCTCATTCAGAGAAAAATTTTTAGTTGAATAACAGAATAGAAGAAAAACATTTTATTATGCACCTGAATAACTTGGACATGGACAACCTGGTTGATTCTCTGCTCAACAACACTGATTGTGAATCAATCTGGTTGATTCTCTGCTCAACAACACTGACTGTGAATCAATCTGGTTGATTCTCTGCTCAACAACACTGACTGTGAATCAATCTGGTTGATTCTCTGGTTGATTCTTCATCACCGTCACTGGAGTCTCTTCACTGTCTGATCTTCATTCCCACAGCCTTCATCTCCATCCCTGGAGTCTCTTCACTGTCTGATCTTCATTCCTACAGCCTTCATCTCCATCCCTGGAGTCTCTTCACTGTCTGATCTTCATTCCTACAGCCTTCATCACCATCCCTGGAGTCTCTTCACTGAGTAAGTAAAGATAGTATAAGAAACCTCTCCCATTCTACTTGTCTATTATCTTTGTTTAGAAATAGTCATTTGTGTGACCTACTGATTTTCCCTACAATTCATTTTAAGGATTTAGAAATATTGAAATGGTAGAAGGAGGAATGTCAGAGTCTGGAATATAAATATATACCGTTTGTTTAAAATGTATATGATGGTGTGTCTAGACATTATGGACCGTATATGAATATAAAAGGTTTGTACAGCAGTAGTTATATAGGATAAGCCTTGACTAGAATACAGGGTGGAGTACTGGGTGGTAGACGGCTAGTAACAGTGACTAAGTTCAGGGCAGGATACTGGGCGGAGGCCGGCTAGAAGTGACTATTTGAACATTGATATTGGACAGCCTTACCTATAGAGTAGCACCACCACCCATCAGACCATTCTCATGTTGATGTCAAAGCTGCAGTGTATTGTTGCTATAGGAGTTTATGATTAATAATCCTATTTCAAGACACACCATACTATTCATTTAAAGCCCCTCTGTCAGATATAAACCATCAGAGTGGGAAACCAACTGACATGGAAACAATGGAGCAAATGTATCACTATCAGAGGGGTGTATTATGACATCATATAGAACTACTCAGACATTCCAAATATCACTTGATTATCAGAGGGGTGAATTATGACATCATATAGAACTACTCAGACATTCCAAATCAGGCTTCATCCACATCATGAAGGTGGATATTGATCCAACCATCTCAAAAGTAATGACCGGGCTGATGGAAACAGGATATGCCTGTACACTTTTATAAATGGTGACAGACGATTTGTTACTTCGTTTGACAATTTGTTTGTATATTTGTGTCAGTAAAAATGTCTAAGTGAGAAATGGCTGTGGAAACTCCTTAATGATAACAATCACATCTTAGTTAACTTGGAGTCACATGATATGTTGTGTGGTCCTCCCACTATGACTTGAGAAACCACGTAGTTTATTAGGCTACAGATTAAATAAGTTATGAACTTCACAGGGTTGTGAAAGTGCATGTGATGAGCTTGATGCTCCATTCCAATACATTTTGAGGTTCTTATTCTGGTGACATGATGATCGATGCTTGGTTGCCATTTAACAAATAAAATAATAATCTCATCTATCGGGTAATGTTTATTCAACCAGTGGGAGCGTTGTAAATGCCCCCAGGAAAGTGGAACGAGGAACTCTTCATTGAGACAATAATACACAGCAATCTGTGGGAGAGTTGTGGTGGATATTATAAAATAAGGATCTGCTGGAGTCCAAGTCAAACCAAGATTCTTTATTTCTGAGCTCAGAGAGAATAACAGAGTTACACAGCGCAGTGTAGACAGTCTGAATTCCTGAAGCATTGGGTGATGAGCACATATCTTTATAGTTTCCTGTTCCTGGGAGGGACTTTATTCATACAAGGACACAGGTGCAAATTGGTTTGCAACACAGGATGATACTCCCAAGAACAGGAGCTTATAATAGGACAGTTTCACAAGGTTGTGAACATTTTCATTTCATTAAATCATCAGTGGGCTACAATACAAATGTCAACAATGGAACTAATGCATCACATCCAAATATCACTTGATTATCTGTAGTGCTGGAGGAATGACACACCCAGATAAACACAAAGAGTTTAAAAAAAGGACAGTTTAAAAGAAGGAACCTGATCTTCTTTATATTCAAACTGACAGACTCCATATTCACTTCATGTCTTCTAATAGAAACAAACAAATATATGTTTGAGTATACCCTGTACCATTTAATTTCATCTGGTAAAGACAGGTAAACATATTGTCAGTCAACAATATAAGACAACGGGAGCACTGTGTATGTTCTCTGATGAATTTGAAGTCAATGTGATGTGAAATATCAACATACACGCTAAGAGAAGTAATTTCTCTCTCCTGTGTGGATTCTCTAATGACATTTAAATGACTGTTATGAGTAATATGTTTTCCCACAGTTTGAGCCTTTATAAGCCTTCTCCTCTGTGTGCAGTCTAATGTGTTCTTTCAGGCTTCCTAAATGGGCAAAAGCTTTGCACCCTGGGAGGAGTGGTAAGGCTTCTGCCCTGTGTGTATTCTCTCATGTCGTTTCAGCTCCCCTGACCGGTTGAAACACTTTCCACATTGGGAGCAGTGGTAAGGCTTCTCTCCTGTGTGTATTCTCTCATGTTGTTTCAGGTCCCACGACTGGTTGAAGCACTTTCCACACTGGGAGCAGTGGTAAGGCTTCTCTCCTGTGTGTATTCTTTCATGTTGTTTCAGGTTTCCTCTCTGGTTGAAACACTTTCCACATTGGGAGCAGTGGTAAGGCTTCTCTCCTGTGTGTATTCTCTCATGAGCTTTCAGCATCCCCGACCGGGTGAAACACTTTCCACATTGGGAGCAGTGGTAAGGCTTCTCTCCTGTGTGTATTCTCTCGTGGGCTTTCAGGTTTGATTTCCAGTTGAAACGCTTTCCACACTGGGAGCAGTGGTAAGGCTTCTCTCCTGTGTGTATCCTTTCATGAGCTTTCAGCATCTCCGACCGGGTGAAACACTTTCCACATTGGGAGCAGTGGTAAGGCTTCTCTCCTGTGTGTATTCTCTCGTGGGCTTTCAGGTTTGATTTCCAGTTGAAACAATTTCCACACTGGGAGCAGTGGTAAGGCTTCTCTCCTGTGTGTATTCTTTCATGAGCTTTCAGCTTCCCTGGATGGTTGAAACTCTTTCCAAACTGGGAGCAGTGGTAAGGCTTCTCTCCTGTGTGCATTCTTTCATGTTGTTTCAGGTTTACTCTCTGGTTGAAACACTTTCCACATTGGGAGCAGTGGTAAGGCTTCTCTCCTGTGTGTATTCTCTCATGGGCTTTCAGGTTTGATTTCCAGTTGAAACGCTCTCCACACTGGGAGCAGTGGTAAGGCTTCTCCCCTGTGTGTATTCTTTCATGTTGTTTCAGGTGTGCTTTCCGGCGTAAACTCTTTCCACACTGGGAGCAGTGGTAAGGCTTCTCTCCTGTGTGTATTCTTTCATGTCGTTTCAGGTGTGCTTTCCGGCGAAAACTCTTTCCACACTGGGAGCAGTGGTAAGGCTTCTCTCCTGTGTGTATTCTCTCATGTTGTTTCAGGTCCCCCGACTGGTTGAAGCACTTTCCACATTGGGAGCAGTGGTAAGGCTTCTCTCCTGTGTGTATTCTCTCATGGGCTTTCAGGTTTGATTTCCAGTTGAAACGCTCTCCACACTGGGAGCAGTGGTAAGGCTTCTCCCCTGTGTGTATTCTCTCATGTTGTTTCAGGTATACTCTCTGGTTGAAACACTTTCCACATTGGGAGCAGTGGTAAGGCTTCTCTCCTGTGTGTATTCTCTCATGTTGTTTCAGGTCCCATAACCGGTTACAACTCTTTCCACAGTGGGAGCAGTGGTGTCGTCTTGCTAGTTTGGACGTCCCTGGCTCTGGTTCCTCCGAGTCTGGCCTTTCTCCTGCCAAAGACAGTGTTATTTTTAAATAGAGACCCGAATGAAACCACGTGATAAAACAACCTTGCTACGAGGGTAAATCCTAAATCAGATCTCTCAATAACCCGAGGCCAGTTTTAACAATCTTAGTGTGATTTTAAAACAAATGTAGAGCTTCCTGGTAATTACTGCTATGTTTACATTACTTATTTTATTCATCCTGTTTTACAAGTCAGAACACAAAAACCTAGACAGTTCTAGGACACTGAAGACACAGACGTCGCTGGATTCAAATTGAACAGGTGGTTCTAAATATATAACATTCATAGCTGTATGATACAGAATGTGACCTACACACTTCCTTAAACATAAAATAACTAAAGAAGTAATTTTGTGTGGAAGTCCAAAACTTGTTTTTACGTCGAAGATACAAAGCACATCAGTAACATCTCCCCGTTGTTGAAAGGGTTCGACACATTGCTGTTTAATTGGACCAATTTCTTATTTAGACATTCACAGATTTTCAACATTTTGATTATCGCTGATGTCATATTTTGTGAAAAAGTCAAAAATAAGGTGAAATATTTGGGTAAAATGTTCCTAAAACTGATAGTAACTACAATAAACAAAAATATAAACGCAACATGTAAAGTGTTGGATGTTTCATGAGCTGAAAAAAAAAGATTGCAGAATTTTTTACATCCCTGTTAGTCAACATTTATTCTTTGCCAAAATAATCCATCCACCTGACAGGTGTGGCATATCAAGAAGCTGATTGAACAGCTTGGTTATTACACAGATGTACCTTGTCCTGGGGGTAATAAAAGGCTACTCGAAAATGTGCAGTTTGGTCACACAACAATGCCACAGATCTCTGAGGGAGCGGGCAATTGGCATGCTGACTGCAGGAATGTCCACTGGAGCTGTTGTCAGGGAATTTAATGTACAGTACCAGTCAAAAGGTTGGACTCACCTACTCATTCAAGGGTTTTTCTTGATTTTTACTATTTTCTACATAGCAAAATAATGGAGAAGACATCAAAATGATTAAAAAACACATGGAATCATGTAGTAACCACAAGTGTTAAAATAAAATATATATTTTATTCTTCAAAAGTTGCCACCCTTGCTTTCTCTCAACCAGCTTCACCTGGAATCCTTTTCCAACAGTCCTGTAGGAGTTCCCATATATGCTGAGAACTTGTAGGCTGCTTTTCCTTTTGGGTGAGGTCGAGGCCAGGTCATCTGATGCAGCACTCCATCTTGGTCAAATAGCTCTTACACAGCCTGGAGGTGTGTTGGGTCATTGTCCTGTTGAAAAACAAATGACAGTGGGACTAAGCCCAAACCAGATGGGATGGCATATCGCTGCAGAATGCTGTGGTAGTCATGCTGGTTAAGTGTGACTTGAATAAATAAATCACTGACATTGTCAATAGCAAAGCACCCGCACACCATCACATCTCCTCCTCCATGCTTCACGGTGGGAACCACACATACGGAGATAATCTGTTCATCTACTCCTCGTCTCACAAAGACATGACGCTCGGAACCAAATACTCAAATTTGGACTCATCAGACAGATATCCACCGGTCTCATGTCCATTGCTCGTGTTTCTTGGCCCAAGCAAGTCTCTTCTTCCTATTGGTGTCCTTTAGTAGTGGTTTCCTTGCAGCAATTCGACCATAAAAGCCTGATTAACGCAGTCTCCTCTGAACCGATGATGTTGAGATGTGTCTGTTGCTTGAACTTTGTGAAGTATTTATTTGGGCTGCAATTTCTAAGTCTGGTAACTCTAATGAACTTATGCATCAGAAGTAACTCTGGATCTTCCATTCTTGTGGTGGTCCTTAAAGTAATGATGGACTGTTGCTTCTCTTTGCTTATTTGAGCTGTTCTTGACATAATATGGACTTCACCTTTTACCCAATAGGGCTATCTTCTGTATACCCCCCTACCTTGTCACAACACAACTGATTGGCTCAAACACATTAAAAACCTGTTATGGCACATTAACTCTTGAAACTAGGGGGCACTATTTTCATTTTTGGAAAAATAACATTCCCAAAGTAAACGGGCTATTTCTCAGGACCAGGTGCTAGAATATGCATATAATTGACAGCTTAGGATAGAAAACACTATAGTTTCCAAAACTGTAAAAATATTGTCTGTGAATATAAAAGAACTGATATTGCAGGCGAATGCCTGAGAAAAATCCAATCAGGAAGTGACTCTTATTTTGAAGCCTCTGCGTTCCTATGCATCCCTATTGACCATTGAAAGGGATATCAACCAGATTCCTTTTTCTATGGCTTCCCTAATGTGTCTACAGTCACTAGACATGGTTTCAGGCTTTTGTTTTGAAAAATGAGCGTGAACGACAACATTGCGTCAGTGGTCAGGTGGTGGCTCTCAGATTGATTTGTGCGTAATAGACAAAGGCGGCCATTGTGCCTCTCGCTCTTAGTGAAAAGCCAATTGTCCCGGTTGATATGGCTATCGATAAACTTACACAAATGCTTGTCTTGCTTTGGCTGTAAAGCATAATTTCAAAATCTGAGATGACAGGGTGATTAACAAAAGGCTAAGCTGTGTTTCACTATATTTCACTTGTGATTTCATGAATATTATCTAGTAAGATTTTTTGTCCGTTGCGTTATGCTAATTAGTGTAGTTGATGACAATTCTCCCGGATCCGGGAGGAGTAGTTCCAAAAGGTTCAAACACATTAAAACCTGCTAGCGGAACGTTGACAACATCCGGTGAAATTGCAGAGTGCAAAGTATTTTTTTATTTATTAGAAATATTTAACTTTCATACATTCACAAGTGCAAAGCTTAACTTCTTGTTAATCTAGTCACCGTGTCAGATTTCAAAAAGGCTTTACGGCAAAAGCAAACCATGCGATTATCTGAGGAAAGCACCCCATCAAACAAACACATGACAATCATATTTCAACCCGCCAGGCACGACACAAACCTCAGAAATAATGATATAATTCGTGCCTTACCTTTGAAGAGCTTCTTCTTTTGGCACTCCAATATGTCCCATAAACATCACAAATGGTCCTTTTGTTCAATTAATTTCGTTGTTATATCTCCAAAATGTCCATTTATTTGGCGCGTTTGATTTAAAAAAAACACTGGTTCCAACTCACCCAGCATGACTACAAAATATCTAATACGATACCTGTAAATGCTGTCCAAACATTTGAAACAACTTTCCTAAACCAAACTTTAGGTATTTTAAAAAGTAAATAATCGAGAAAATTTAAGATGGGATAAACTGTGTTCAATACCGGATAAAAACAACGTGAAGCGCGTGACCTGGAGCGCGCATCAAAACATTAGAGAGCACTAGGCTGGACCCTCGTTCTGAATAGCCGAACTTCTTCATTTCTCTAAAGAAAAACATCAACCAATTTCTAAAGACTGTTGACATCTAGTGGAAGCAATAGGAACTGCAACCAAGTGCCACACAAAACCATTTGAAAACAGAGTCACCTCAACAACAAAAAATTCCTCCTGGATGGTTTGTCCTCGGGGTTTCACCTGCCAAATAAGTTATGATATACACACAGACATTATTTTAACAGTTTTAGAAACTTTAGTGTTTTCTATCCAAACCCAAACCTGTATGATACAGAATGTGACCTACACACTTCCTTAAACATAAAATAACTAAAGAAGTAATTTTGTGTGGAAGTCCAAAACTTGTTTTTACGTCGCAGATACAAAGCACATCAGTAACATCTCCCCGTTGTTGAAAGGGTTCGACACATTGCTGTTTAAATGGACCAATTTCTTACTTAGACATTCACAGATGTTCAACATTTTGATTATCGCTGATGTCATATTTTGGGTAAATGTTCCTAAAACTGATAGTAACAACAAAAAAACAAAATATAAATGCAACATGTAAAGTGTTGGATGTTTCATGAGCATCACTGTTAGTCAACATTTATTCTTTGCCAAGATAATCCATCCACCTGACAGGTGTGGCATATCAAGAAGCTGATTGAACAGCTTGGTTATTACACAGGTGCACCTTGTGCTGGAGATAATTAAAGGCTACTCGAAAATGTGCAGTTTGTTCACACAACCTCTGCGATCCAACTCATCCCAAACCATCTTGATACAATACATTAGATTCAAAGGTACCAAAAAGTACAGTAAAAATTACTTCCATCTCTGGAAATGTGGGGGATTGTGTCGGGAGATTGTGTAGGCCAGGTCATCTGATGCAGCACTCCATCACTCTCCTACTTGATCAAATAGCTCTTACACAGCCAGGAGGTGTGTTGGGTCATTGTCCTGTTGAAAAACAAATGACAGTGGGACTAAGCCCAAACCAGATGGGATGGCATATAGCTGTAGAATGCTGTGGAAGCCATGCTGGTTAAGAGTGACTTCTGTTCATCTACTCCTCGTCTCACAAAGACATGACGCTCGGATCCAAAAATCTCAAATTTGGACTCATCAGACCCAAGGACAGATATCCACCGGTCTAATGTCCATTGTTCGTGTTTCTTGGCCCAAGCAAGTCTCTTCTTCTTCTTCTCCTTTAGTAGTGGTTTCCTTGCAGCAATTCGAACATGAAGGCCTGATTCACGCAGTCTCCTTGTTAATCTCCTTGTTAATCTAGCCACCGTGTCAGATTTCAAAAAGGCTTTACGGCAAAAGCGAACTATGCGATTATCTGAGGACAGCACCCCATCAAACAAACACATGACAATCATATTTCAACCCATGACAATCATATTTCAACCCACCAGGCGCGACACAAACCTCAGAAATAATGATATAATTCGTGCCTTACCTTTGAAGAGCTTCTTCTTTTGGCACTCCAATATGTCCCATAAACATCACAAATGGTCCTTTTGTTCGATTAATTTCGTTGTTATATCTCCAAAATGTCCATTTATTTGGCGCGTTTGATTTAAAAAAAACACTGGTTCCAACTCTCCCAGCATGACTACAAAATATCTAATACGATACCTGTAAATGCTGTCCAAACATTTCAAACAACTTTCCTAATCCAACTTTAGGTATTTTAAAACGTAAATAATCGAGAAAATTTAAGATGGGATAAACTGTGTTCAATACCGGATAAAAACAACGTGAAGCGCGTGACCTGGAGTGCGCATCAAAACATTAGAGAGCACTAGGCTGGACCCTCGTTCTGAATAGCCGAACTTCTTCATTTCTCTAAAGAAAAACATCAACCAATTTCTAAAGACTGTTGACATCTAGTGGAAGCAATAGGAACTGCAACCAAGTGCCACACAAAACCATTTGAAAACAGAGTCACCTCAACAACAAAAAATTCCTCCTGGATGGTTTGTCCTCGGGGTTTCACCTGCCAAATAAGTTATGTTATACTCACAGACATTATTTTAACAGTTTTAGAAACTTTAGAGTGTTTTCTATCCAAACCTACCAATTATATGCATATCCTAGCTTCTGGGCAGGTAGCAGGTAGTTTACTTTGGGAACGCTTTTCATCCAGACGTGAAAATACTGCCCCCTATCCCAAACAGGTTAAGACTCCATAATGGTTCATCATTAGATGCTACAGTCCTCCTTTAAGACTCCATAATGCTTCATCATTAGATGCTACAGTCCTCTAAGTCTCCACCATGTTTAGAATGTGTCTGGAAGCATCACTCTATCTATTCTACTCTCATCCTTTCGGATTTAATAATATTTAATAATAATAATAACAATGTTATAATAGGTAATAACTAACTTTAATAACTAGGGTTAATACCTGCCTGGAGCACCAACAAAATCTTCATATTTACCCCCCACCGCTACAGAATTAGCGTAGTAGGCCATGTAACTTAAGGTGATCAGAAATATTTAGGACTAACATTCCTTGCCACCCATTCTCAAACTAACTGCAGCTCTATGTTAAATGTTGCAGTCATTTCAGTCGCTGTAGTAGATGACGTGTACAGTGTTGAGTCATCCGCATACATAGACACACTGGCTTTACTTAAATGTCACTGGCATGTTGTTGGTAAAGATTGAAAAAAGAAGGTGCCAAACAGCTGCCCTGGGGATTTCCTGATTCTACCTTGATTTTGTTGTACAGGCTTCCATTAAAGAACACTGTGTTCTGTTAGACAGGTGTTGGGGAATAATCAGAATTGGTTGGTAACATAGGTAAGATGTTTTATATTCATCATATGTTTGTAAGTTACTTCTCATCAGAATGTTATTTTTGTATAATACTGTGGCGGGGTTGCAGTATCTGTTCTATGTCAAGACTAAGTTGTTTGGGCCGGAGAGAGGGGAGAGGTCAAGAGTGTATCTCTTGGCTCCACAATGTCTGTGTGCCAGTCAGTGTGTCTCTGTGATCTTGTCAAGATAGGATGGATTTGATATATGCCTGGAGGATTGGTTTATGGTTCTGAGTTTGAGAAAATAACATGTTTTAGGAGACAAAGCTGAACGATGAATTATGCCGATAATGCTGTGTTATCCTATGCTGTCTCACTAGGGAACACACTTTCTAGTGGGCTTAAATTGAAGATAATGCGAATAGAACTGGCAATATCGGCCGCTATTATCCTCAATCATTTTCCATCCACGTTATCAGACACCATGCCATTGTTGATTTTTTGACCCAAAATTCAATTGAAGGTGTTCCAAAGCTTTTTACAATCATTCTTCATGTCATTTATCTTTGTTTCATAGTGTAGTTTCTTCTTTTTATTCAGTTTAGTCACATGATTTCTCAATTTGCAATAGGTTTGCCAATCAGTTATTCAGCCAGACCTATATGCCATCTCTTTTGCCTCCCTCTTCATCATAACATTTTTAAATTCCTCATCAATCCACGTGGATTTAACAGTTTTTAGTCATTTTCTTAATGGGTGCTTGCTTATTAGTAACTGGGATAAGCAATTTCATAAACGTGTCAAGGGCAGCGTCTGGTTGCTCGTCATTACACACCACGGACCAACAAATATTGTTTTCATTGTTGGAATCGGCCAAACTTTGAACATGGAGTCATTAAAGAAGTGATAGGAAGTGAAAGAGACTGGCTGTTATGTCAGAAGTTAATGGTTCTCTGAAGAAAGACAGGTGGCTTTGGAATGTGTTGGGTGGACAAGAGAAACTTGTTTTAGAAACTTTAGTGTTTTCTATCCAAACCCAAACCTGTATGATACAGAATGTGACCTACACACTTCCTTAAACATAAAATAACTAAAGAAGTAATTTTGTGTGGAAGTCCAAAACTTGTTTTTACGTCGCAGATACAAAGCACATCAGTAACATCTCCCCGTTGTTGAAAGGGTTCGACACATTGCTGTTTAAATGGACCAATTTCTTACTTAGACATTCACAGATGTTCAACATTTTGATTATCGCTGATGTCATATTTTGGGTAAATGTTCCTAAAACTGATAGTAACAACAAAAAAACAAAATATAAATGCAACATGTAAAGTGTTGGATGTTTCATGAGCATCACTGTTAGTCAACATTTATTCTTTGCCAAGATAATCCATCCACCTGACAGGTGTGGCATATCAAGAAGCTGATTGAACAGCTTGGTTATTACACAGGTGCACCTTGTGCTGGAGATAATTAAAGGCTACTCGAAAATGTGCAGTTTGTTCACACAACCTCTGCGATCCAACTCATCCCAAACCATCTTGATACAATACATTAGATTCAAAGGTACCAAAAAGTACAGTAAAAATTACTTCCATCTCTGGAAATGTGGGGGATTGTGTCGGGAGATTGTGTAGGCCAGGTCATCTGATGCAGCACTCCATCACTCTCCTACTTGATCAAATAGCTCTTACACAGCCAGGAGGTGTGTTGGGTCATTGTCCTGTTGAAAAACAAATGACAGTGGGACTAAGCCCAAACCAGATGGGATGGCATATAGCTGTAGAATGCTGTGGAAGCCATGCTGGTTAAGAGTGACTTCTGTTCATCTACTCCTCGTCTCACAAAGACATGACGCTCGGATCCAAAAATCTCAAATTTGGACTCATCAGACCCAAGGACAGATATCCACCGGTCTAATGTCCATTGTTCGTGTTTCTTGGCCCAAGCAAGTCTCTTCTTCTTCTTCTCCTTTAGTAGTGGTTTCCTTGCAGCAATTCGAACATGAAGGCCTGATTCACGCAGTCTCCTTGTTAATCTCCTTGTTAATCTAGCCACCGTGTCAGATTTCAAAAAGGCTTTACGGCAAAAGCGAACTATGCGATTATCTGAGGACAGCACCCCATCAAACAAACACATGACAATCATATTTCAACCCATGACAATCATATTTCAACCCACCAGGCGCGACACAAACCTCAGAAATAATGATATAATTCGTGCCTTACCTTTGAAGAGCTTCTTCTTTTGGCACTCCAATATGTCCCATAAACATCACAAATGGTCCTTTTGTTCGATTAATTTCGTTGTTATATCTCCAAAATGTCCATTTATTTGGCGCGTTTGATTTAAAAAAAACACTGGTTCCAACTCTCCCAGCATGACTACAAAATATCTAATACGATACCTGTAAATGCTGTCCAAACATTTCAAACAACTTTCCTAATCCAACTTTAGGTATTTTAAAACGTAAATAATCGAGAAAATTTAAGATGGGATAAACTGTGTTCAATACCGGATAAAAACAACGTGAAGCGCGTGACCTGGAGTGCGCATCAAAACATTAGAGAGCACTAGGCTGGACCCTCGTTCTGAATAGCCGAACTTCTTCATTTCTCTAAAGAAAAACATCAACCAATTTCTAAAGACTGTTGACATCTAGTGGAAGCAATAGGAACTGCAACCAAGTGCCACACAAAACCATTTGAAAACAGAGTCACCTCAACAACAAAAAATTCCTCCTGGATGGTTTGTCCTCGGGGTTTCACCTGCCAAATAAGTTATGTTATACTCACAGACATTATTTTAACAGTTTTAGAAACTTTAGAGTGTTTTCTATCCAAACCTACCAATTATATGCATATCCTAGCTTCTGGGCAGGTAGCAGGTAGTTTACTTTGGGAACGCTTTTCATCCAGACGTGAAAATACTGCCCCCTATCCCAAACAGGTTAAGACTCCATAATGGTTCATCATTAGATGCTACAGTCCTCCTTTAAGACTCCATAATGCTTCATCATTAGATGCTACAGTCCTCTAAGTCTCCACCATGTTTAGAATGTGTCTGGAAGCATCACTCTATCTATTCTACTCTCATCCTTTCGGATTTAATAATATTTAATAATAATAATAACAATGTTATAATAGGTAATAACTAACTTTAATAACTAGGGTTAATACCTGCCTGGAGCACCAACAAAATCTTCATATTTACCCCCCACCGCTACAGAATTAGCGTAGTAGGCCATGTAACTTAAGGTGATCAGAAATATTTAGGACTAACATTCCTTGCCACCCATTCTCAAACTAACTGCAGCTCTATGTTAAATGTTGCAGTCATTTCAGTCGCTGTAGTAGATGACGTGTACAGTGTTGAGTCATCCGCATACATAGACACACTGGCTTTACTTAAATGTCACTGGCATGTTGTTGGTAAAGATTGAAAAAAGAAGGTGCCAAACAGCTGCCCTGGGGATTTCCTGATTCTACCTTGATTTTGTTGTACAGGCTTCCATTAAAGAACACTGTGTTCTGTTAGACAGGTGTTGGGGAATAATCAGAATTGGTTGGTAACATAGGTAAGATGTTTTATATTCATCATATGTTTGTAAGTTACTTCTCATCAGAATGTTATTTTTGTATAATACTGTGGCGGGGTTGCAGTATCTGTTCTATGTCAAGACTAAGTTGTTTGGGCCGGAGAGAGGGGAGAGGTCAAGAGTGTATCTCTTGGCTCCACAATGTCTGTGTGCCAGTCAGTGTGTCTCTGTGATCTTGTCAAGATAGGATGGATTTGATATATGCCTGGAGGATTGGTTTATGGTTCTGAGTTTGAGAAAATAACATGTTTTAGGAGACAAAGCTGAACGATGAATTATGCCGATAATGCTGTGTTATCCTATGCTGTCTCACTAGGGAACACACTTTCTAGTGGGCTTAAATTGAAGATAATGCGAATAGAACTGGCAATATCGGCCGCTATTATCCTCAATCATTTTCCATCCACGTTATCAGACACCATGCCATTGTTGATTTTTTGACCCAAAATTCAATTGAAGGTGTTCCAAAGCTTTTTACAATCATTCTTCATGTCATTTATCTTTGTTTCATAGTGTAGTTTCTTCTTTTTATTCAGTTTAGTCACATGATTTCTCAATTTGCAATAGGTTTGCCAATCAGTTATTCAGCCAGACCTATATGCCATCTCTTTTGCCTCCCTCTTCATCATAACATTTTTAAATTCCTCATCAATCCACGTGGATTTAACAGTTTTTAGTCATTTTCTTAATGGGTGCTTGCTTATTAGTAACTGGGATAAGCAATTTCATAAACGTGTCAAGGGCAGCGTCTGGTTGCTCGTCATTACACACCACGGACCAACAAATATTGTTTTCATTGTTGGAATCGGCCAAACTTTGAACATGGAGTCATTAAAGAAGTGATAGGAAGTGAAAGAGACTGGCTGTTATGTCAGAAGTTAATGGTTCTCTGAAGAAAGACAGGTGGCTTTGGAATGTGTTGGGTGGACAAGAGGAGAGCAAAGTGTGAAACAGGGGAGGCAGACAAACATCTGTGGATTAGATGAAGGAGAGGTTGAGGTCAGGACAGATTCTCATCAGGGAGATAAAGGTCTGGTATCCTGTTACCCTCTAGACTCTCTTCCTGTGGAACCATAAGATGTAAGGATTGGAGAGAAGGAGGAGTGTCTTAAGTGGGATATATATCTGGATGGAACAAATGTTGGGTTGTCTGAATTACAGATGTACAGAACCTTTGGGAATAATTAAACTTGGTTAAAGCTTCTCTAGTGTCCGTGAGTTAATTACTGTGAAAATAAACAACCTAATAACATCAACAACACAGGAATCACCACAAACAATTGTATGACCTCTTATATAGAACATTAGGCCCAGCCTTTTGGAACTTTGGTTGTCCTAGATATGACTACTATATTGTGATCACAACAGCCGATGAATTTGGATACTGCTTTCAAACACATTTCTGCAGCAATAGTAAAGATATGATCAAAATATGTTGATTCAATTTCTGTACTGTTTGTAACTACCCTGGTAGGTTGATTGATAACCTGAACCAGGTTGCAGGCACTGGTTACAGTTCGAAGCTTTCTCTTGAGTAGGCAGCCTGATCACAGCTTTCCTCCAGTATTAGTTTATTAATTAACAGTGTCTTGAGTTTAGTTTGCCTGTTCTACAGTCTAGTAAAGATAGGGGGGGTTGACTGGGACAGGCAATGTAACATCCATAATGTTTTGAGAAAAAGTTTTTGTAAAACAAGCACCTTACATTGGATCATCTTGAAACTTTCTCTCCAAAGCTGACTTTAATCAAGGTTTTATATGGTCTACTGATTTCTCTCTTTTCATTGGCAGAATCCTTTTTCAGTGTTATGATATTCATAACATCCATATCCATCAGTCTATCTTCCTGACAACGAACAGAACTCTGCTGGTTGTCGTGGTAACAGATACCAATGAATATATCTATTTATTTGTTCAAACTAAACTACAGCACTTACTTTGAGTCAAATCTGATCCTTTCCTCTCTTCTCCTCCTCCCACAGTTCCACTCAGCCCCATTGTTTTCCTGCAGTCCACCAGCAGCAAGGTGCTAACAGGAGAGGCATGACACGGGGACTCCGAGAGGGTGGAAGGGCTAGCGTTGTCCTGGTAACCATAAAGAGGGGACACAGACGCACATCATTATGGATGCTGATGTCACTTGTCATGAAGTGCTCTACAGAAACCCAGCCCAGACCCCAATAGAGAAAGCTGTATGCTAGACCAGACCAAGCTGTATGCTAGACCAGACCAAGCTGTACCATCTGGTGTTCTGATCTGGAGAGACTCTTCTCTTCCTCGTCAGCATCAGGATGTTGTTGAGGCTTCCCAGAGGATCCACGATAGTCATGTGTCTCTCCTGTGTGAATGAGAACATCAAACAGATGGTAAACTTATGACCATCTATTGCAATCATAGAGCAATCATAGAGTCTTACAAGAGGCATGCATATGTCTAAAATGGCCACTTTCATCATGATTTCCTAAAATATTGTTTGTGATGCAAATGTAAAAGGGTCGTTCCACAAAATGGGTGGCCTTTGTTATTTTAAGTAGAAAATATGCACCAATATAGAATTTTAAAAGCCTGTTATATTAGATGAGGGGAACTTTAATATAGGCCACATGGAGAATTCAATACATCTAATTGAAAAGTCCCTAAAATATATGAACCAATGGCAGATTGACCCTTTAACAATTTATATAGTACTGAACAACATATTCAAGTGTAGAACTTCAGTAGAATGCCACTTTAAAACCACACATTAGTTCAACAACGGCATAGTTTGTGACCCTGTTGAAGACAGTACTCACTGGTGTTAATCTGATATTCTGTCTCTTCCTCTTTCACTCCCAAAAAGTCTTCCTCCTTCACCTTTATTGAGATAGCATCATCTTCCTCTCTAAACGGTTCTTTCTCTTCTTTCACTATAACAGCCTCCTCTTCCTCCTTTTTCATTCTGAAAGATTCTTTCTCCATACAGCAGACCCCCTCTTCATTAGTAAGGGAGGAGTAGTTTAGTGAGCTCATGGTCAGGGATGTTAGCTAGCTAGCTAGCATTAGCGTCTAGCCTAGTGCTAGGCTCAGTATCAATCTTTAACACGTTTGCAAATTGAACCAGTTGATACGTTAACCGAAAATCGTTTAAAACACTGAGATTAGATAATGTACATTAGCATGGTCTAAAACGTCAATCTTTCAGTTTTATGTTGGCTAGCAAGCTACCGACGTGGTTGAAAGAGTTGGCGCATTGTTGTTCCTGAAGAAGCGTCCGTCCAGTCCATTATACGTCACGAAAGAAGCATCACCTGAAAGACGCTCGTCGCCATCTGCTGGCTGGAGTTTTTCAGCTCAACAGTTTCCCATGTGTACCAAGAATGGTCCACCACCCAAACAGTGGTGGTCAGTGCCGTTTAAGATGAGGCAGGACGATTTGTGTTTTCATGAGCATGGCCTTAATTCTATTACAGCATATTGGACGACTGTCATTCATATTTCACTCACCCTGTTCAATGTAACAGCAATAGGTTTAGGCTACTACATGATACTCTAATTGTCCCTATACCCATCATGAGGTAGCAACCTAGCCTATGAATGAAAGTTTAGAATGTAGGTTCACACAGGTCGAGAGAACATTTTGCGATGACAGACAGTGACACATAGACAGACAGTGACACATTCAATACTGCCTTGCACACTCTCGCCTGCATCTAGCTGAAATAGAGATATCACTGGACAAATTCAGGTATGTTTATCCCCGTTTTGTTCCATTTAAACGTTTGTCAACAGAATCGGCGGAATGAATACACCCCTGATCATGCATAAACACAGTTCACTTTCATTACAGACACGTTGTATTCCTTCTTGCATCTATGTGCTCTCCTCTTATCACCTTCTCCCTTCGTTTCTGTACTTCAATGCACAACACATCAGCTGTATGTCACCAGGAGAAAAAACCTTTCCAAGCCAAACCATTTCATAACTGCTACACACAGCTTACATTGTTGTCAACATATTAGCTAAAATAACATCATAGTCAACAGAGCTAATAGAACTAACTCGTGAGTAAACCTGCTACAATCATGCAGTAACGTTACAGTGTACAGTCAGTAAGCAGTTTAGCACTTACCTTGGCGGGTCCCAGTGGCAATAAATTAGTAAAACCAAAAGCTTGCCTTGACTTGGAAGAGTTCCAGTGTTGTGTTGGATAGTCATAGCCAGCTAGCTAACATAGCATCCCTCTGTTTGAGCCAAGTGTTTGAGTAGACTAAACTAGATAGCTGCATTTGCTAGCTAAGTAAGTGAAACTGAAAGTGGAAAATAAATGACGAAATATCTCTCTCTCGCTTCTCCTTCATTTTGGAATAAAATAATTTGTTCAAAACTGTTCAACTATTGTATTTTTCTCTCTTTTAGTCAACTACTCACCACATGTTATGCACTGCAGTGCTAGCTAGCTGTAGCTTATGCTTTCAGTACTAGATACATTCTCTGATCCTTTCATTGGTTGGACATCATGTCAGTTCATGCTGCAAGAGCTCTGATGTGTTGGAGGACGTCCTCCGGAAGTTGTCATAATAACAGTGTAAGTCTATGGAAGCCTTGACAACCATAATCCTCCAAGGTTTTGTATTGAAGTCAATGTACCTAGAGGAGGATGCAAAATAGTATGTTTTAATAAATTATTTGGTGACGTGATTATATTTAGTATAGTTTTATCTAAAAAGGACCACTTTTAAATATTTTAATATATGGTCCTCCCCTTCCTCCTCTGAGGAGATACAACAGGTATAGATCTTAACGTGAAATGCTTACTGACAAGCCCTTAAAACCAACAACGTAGATAAGAAAAATAAGTGTTAAGAAAATATGTGGAGGCTGTATACAGGGGGTACCAGTACAGAGTCAATGTGGAGGCTATATACAGGGGGTACCAGTACAGAGTCAATGTGGAGGCTATATACAGGGGGTACCAGTACAGAGTCAATGTGGAGGCTATATACAGGGGGTACCAGTACAGAGTCAATGTGGAGGTTATATACAGGGGGTACCAGTACAGAGTTAATGTGGAGGCTATATACAGGGGGTACCAGTACAGAGTCAATGTGGAGGCTATATACAGGGGGTACCAGTACAGAGTCAATGTGGAGGCTATATACAGGGGGTACCAGTACAGAGTCAATGTGGAGGCTATATACAGGAGGTACCAGTACAGAGTCAATGTGGAGGCTATATACAGGGGGTACCAGTACAGAGTCAATGTGGAGGCTATATACAGGAGGTACCAGTACAGAGTCAATGTGGAGGCTATATACAGGAGGTACCAGTACAGAGTCAATGTGGAGGCTATATACAGGAGGTACCAGTACAGAGTCAATGTGGAGGCTATGTACAGGGGGT
Source organism: Oncorhynchus mykiss (assembly GCF_013265735.2). NCBI lineage: Eukaryota > Metazoa > Chordata > Actinopteri > Salmoniformes > Salmonidae > Oncorhynchus > Oncorhynchus mykiss. The sequence goes on along the minus strand of NW_023493946.1, from coordinate 47,633 downwards.
ACCAGTACAGAGTCAATGTGGAGGCTATATACAGGGGGTACCAGTACAGAGTCAATGTGGCTATATACAGGGGGTACCAGTACAGAGTCAATGTGGAGGCTATGTACAGGGGGTACCAGTACAGAGACAATGTGGAGGCTGTATACAGGAGGTACCAGTACAAAGTCAATGTGGAGGCTATATACAGGAGGTACCAGTACAGAGGTACATATCAGGAGCAGGTGTTGAAATAAAATACATACAGCTTCATACAGTTTGATTTAATGAGGCTTAATGACCAAAAGCACAATTCTATTTTGTAAACATGAGACAATTCTACGAGGAGATGCGTGTCTCATGAACTTTAAGTAGCCTTTATTTGTTGTGATATAATCCTTCTGAGACAGGATTGTGTCACGGATCTGGGGAAGTGGACCAACGCATTTCTGCAGCATTGAAGGTCCTAAAGAACACAGTGGCCGCCATCATTCTTAAATGGAAAGTTTGGAAGTTTGGAACCACCAAGACTTCCTAGTGCTGGCCGCCCAGCCAAACTGAACAATTAGGGGAGAAGGGCCTTGGTCAGGGACGTTACTGAGAACCCGATGGTCACTCTGACAGAGCTCAAGAGTTCCTCTGTGGAGATGGGAGAACCTTCCAGAAGGACAACCATCTCTGCAGCACTCCACCAATTTGGCCTTTTTGGTAGAGTGGCCAGACAGAAAGTCTGTTTGGAGTTTGCCAAAAGGCACCTAAAGGACTCTCAGACCATGAGAAACAAGATTCTCTGATCTGATGAAACCAAGATTGAACTCTTTGGCCTGAATGCCAAGCGTCAGGTCTGGAGGAAACCTGGCACCATCCCTACGGTGAATCGTGGTGGTGGCAATATCATGGTGTTATTGGGGATATTTTTCAGTGGCAGGGACTGGGAGACTAGTCAGGATCGAGGGAAAGATGTACGGAGCAAAGTACAGAGAGATAATTGATGAAAACCTGCTCAAGAGCACTCAGGACCTCAGACTGGGGCAAAGGTTCACCTTTCCACAGGACAACGACCCTGAGCACACAGCAAAGACAACATAGAAGTGGCTTTGGGACAAGTCTCTGAATGTCCTTGAGTGGCCCAGCCAGAGCCCGGATTTGAATCTGATCAAACAACTCTGAAGAAATCCTGAAAATAGCTGCGCATTGACGCTCTCCATCCAACCTGACAGATCTTGAGAGGATCTGCAGAGAAGAATGGGAGAAAACACCACAAATACAGGGGTGCCAAGATTGTAGTGTTATACCCAAGGCGGCTTGAGGCTATAATCACTGCCAATAGTGCTTCAACAAAGCACTCTCTGCTCAACAACACTGACTGTGAATCAATCTGGTTGATTCTCTGGTTGATTCTCTGCTCAACAACACTGACTGTGAATCAATCTGGTTGATTCTCTGGTTGATTCTCTGCTCAACAACACTGATGGCGTCAAACTTTGCTGTGTGTCCAGGCTGTCACTTCTGTCATCAGCTACTAACACCAGTGCTGCACCTTTGTCCTTGTCCCTGGATGACGGCTTCCTGCTCCCTCTTCCATAGTGAGAACACTGATGGCTCAACATGGTTTTCTGAGAGACTGGATGACGGCTGCCTGCTCCCTCTTCCATAGTGAGAACACTGATGGCTCAACATGGTTTTCTGAGAGACTGGATGACGGCTTCCTGCTCCCTCTTCCATAGTGACAACACTGATGGCTCAACATGGTTTTCTGAGAGACTGGATGACGGCTGCCTGCTCCCTCTTCCATAGTGGTAACACTGCTGGCTCAACATGGGCTTCCTGGTTATGAAAGAAAGTGTGATGGTCAATGGTAGCCTCTCCCATTGTTTGAAGCAGTTGTAGTCTTTGTTGGCATGTATCCAGACCCCAGAATGGTAGTAGAAAGGAGCCTGTTCCCCGCATGCTTCCTCACAATCATTGTCTGGATCGACCACTCCCCCACCTGACCACAGGACCAGTATTGCTGACTGATCTTCATTCCTACAGCCTTCATCACCGCCCCTGGAGTCTCTTCACTGTCTGATCTTCATTCCTACAGCCTTCATCACCATCCCTGGAGTCTCTTCACTGTCTGATCTTCATTCCTACAGCCTTCATCACCATCCCTGGAGTCTCTTCACTGTCTGATCTTCATTCCTACAGCCTTCATCACCATCCCTGGAGTCCCTTCACTGTCTGATCTTCATTCCTACAGCCTTCATCACCGCCCCTGGAGTCTCTTCACTGTCTGATCTTCATTCCTACAGCCTTCATCACCATCCCTGGAGTCTCTTCACTGAGTAAGTAAAGATAGTATAAGAAACCTCTCCCATTCTACTTGTCTATTATCTTTGTTTAGAAATAGTCATTTGTGTGACCTACTGATTTTCCCTACAATTCATTTTAAGGATTTAGAAATATAGAAATGGTAGAACGAGGAATGTCAGAGTCTGGAATATAAATATATACAATTTGTTTAAAATGTATATGATGGTGTGTCTAGACATTATGGACCGTATATGAATATAAAAGGTGTGTACAGCAGTAGTTATATAGGATGAGCCTTGACTAGAATACAGGGTGGAGTACTGGGTGGTAGACGGCTAGTAACAGTGACTAAGTTCAGGACAGGATACTGGGCGGAGGCCGGCTAGAAGTGACTATTTGAACATTCATATTGAACAGCCTTACCTATAGAGTAGCACCACCACCCATCAGACCATTCTCTTCTTGATGTCAAAGCTGCAGTGTATTGTTGCTATAGGAGTTTATGATTAATAATCCTATTTACTTCAAGACACACTAAGATGTCACCATACTATTCATTTAAAGCCCCTCTGTCAGATATAAACCATCAGAGTGGGAAACCAACTGACATGGAAACAATGGAGCAAATGTATCACTATCAGGGTGTATTATGACATCATATAGAACTACTCAGACATTCCAAATATCACTTGATTATCAGAGGGGTGAATTATGACATCATATAGAACTACTCAGACATTCCAAATCAGGCTTCATCCATATCATGAAGGTGGATATTGATCCAACCATTTCCAAAGTAATGACCGGGCTGATGGAAACAGGATATGCCTGTACACTTTTATAAATGCTGACAGACGATTTGTTACTTCGTTTGACAATTTTTCAACATTTTGATTATCGCTGATGTCATATTTTGGGTAAAGTAAAAAATAAGGTGAAATATTTGGGTAAATGTTCCTAAAACTGATAGTAACTACAATAAACAAAAAATATAAACGCAACATGTAAAGTGTTGGATGTTTCATGAGCTGAAAAAAAAGATTGCAGAATTTTTTACATCCCTGTTAGTCAACATTTATTCTTTGCCAATCCATCCACCTGACAGGTGTGGCATATCAAGAAGCTGATGGAATAGCTTGATTATTACACAGGTCCACCTTGTGCTGGGGATAATAAAAGGCTACTCGAAAATGTGCAGTTTGGTCACACAACAATGCCACAGATCTCTGAGGGAGCGGGCAATTGGCATGCTGACTGCAGGAATGTCCACTGGAGCTGTTGTCAGGGAATTTAATGTACAGTACCAGTCAAAAGTTTGGACTCACCTACTCATTCAAGGGTTTTTCTTTATTTTGACTATTTTCTACATAGTAGAATAATAGAGAAGACATCAAAGTTATTAAAAACACATGGAATCATGTAGTAACCACAAGTGTTGAATCAAAATATATATTTTATTATTCAAAAGTTGCCACCCTTGCTTTCTCTCAACCAGCTTCACCTGGAATCCTTTTCCAACAGTCTTGTAGGAGTTCCCACATATGCTGAGAACTTGTAGGCTGCTTTTCCTTTACTCTGCGATCCAACTCATCCCAAACTATCTCGATTTGGTTGAGGTCATGGGATTGTGTAGGCCAGGTCATCTGATGCAGCACTCCATCACTCTCCTTCTTGGTCAAATAGCTCTTATACGGCCTGGAAGTGTGTTGGGTCATTGTCCTGTTGAAAAACAAATGACAGTGGGACTAAGCCCAAACCAGATGGGATGGCATATAGCTGCAGAATGCTGTGGTAGTCATGCTGGTTAAGTGTGACTTGAATAAATAAATCACTGACATTGTCAATAGCAAAGCACCCGCACACCATCACCCAAGGACAGATATCCACCGGTCTAATGTCCATTGCTCATGTTTCTTGGCCCAAGCAAGTCTCTTCTTCTTATTGGTGTCCTTTAGTAGTGGTTTCCTTGCAGAAATTCGACCATGAAGGCCTGATTCACGCAGTCTCCTCTGAACCGATGATGTTGAGATGTGTCTCTTGCTTGAACTTTGTGAAGCATTTATTTAGGCTGCAATTTCTAAGTCTGGTAACTCTAATGAACTTATGCATCAGAAGTAACTCTGGGTCTTCCATTCTTGTGGTGGTCCTTAAAGTAATGATGGTCTGTTGCTTCTCTTTGCTTATTTGAGCTGTTCTTGACATAATATGGACTTCACCTTTTACCCAATAGGGCTATCTTCTGTATACCCCCATACCTTGTCACAACACAAGTGATTGGCTCAAACACATTAAAACCTGTTATGGCACATTAACTCTTGAAACTAGGGGGCACTATTTTAATTTATGGAAAAATAACGTTCCCAAAGTAAACAGGCTATTTCTCAGGACCAGGTGCTAGAATATGCATATAATTGACAGCTTAGGATAGAAAACACTCAATATTGTCTGTGAATATAACAGAACTGATATTGCAGGCGAAAGCCTGAGAAAAATCCAATCAGGAAGTGACTCTTATTTTGAAACCTTTGCGTTCCTATGCATCCCTATTTACCATTGAGAGGGATATCAACCAGCTTCCTTTTTCTTTGGCTTCCCTAATGTGTCTACAGTCACTAGACATAGTTTCAGGCTTTTATTTAGAAAAATTACCTTGAACGACAACATTGCGTCAGTGGTCAGGTGGTGGCTCTCAGAGTGATTTGTCCGTAATAGACAAAGGCGGCCATTGTGCCTCTCGCTCCTAGTGAAAAGCCAATTGTCCCGATTGATATATTATCGAATAGATATTTGAAAAACACCTCGAGGATTGATTATAAGAAAGGTTTGCCATGTTTCTGTCGATATTATGGATCAAATTTTGAGTTTTTTTCGGCGTTGTCGTGACCGCAACTTCCGGTGGATTTCTCAACAAAACGGAGGTATTTTGGCTATAAAAAATCATCTTTATGGAACAAAATTAACATTCGCTGTCTAACTGGGAGTCTCGTGGGTCAAAACATCCGAAGCTCATCAAAGGTAAACGATTTAATTTGATTGCTTTTCTGATTTTCGTGACCAAGCTCCCTGCTGCTAGCTGGACATAATGCTATGCTAGGCTATCGATAAACTTACACAAATGCTTGTCTTGCTTTGGCTGTAAAGCATAATTTCAAAATCTGAGATGACAGGGTGATTAACAAAAGACTAAGCTGTGTTTCACTATATTTCACTTGTGATTTCATGAATATGAATATTTTATATTAAGATTTTTTGTCCGTTGACACCTGTTATGGCTAGGGATTCCGCTAGCGGAACGTTGACAACATCCGGTGAAATTGCCGAGTGCAAAGTATTTTTTTATTTATTAGAAATATTTAACTTTCATACATTCACAAGTGCAAAGCTTAACTTCTTGTTAATCTAGCCACCGTGTCAGATTTCAAAAAGGCTTTACGGCAAAAGCGAACCATGCGATTATCTGAGGACAGCACCCCATCAAACAAACACACGACAATCATATTTCAACCCACGACAATCATATTTCAACCCGCCAGGCGCGACACAAACCTCAGAAATAATGATATAATTCGTGCCTTACCTTTGAAGAGCTTCTTCTGTTGGCACTCCAATATGTCCCATAAACATCACAAATGGTCCTTTTGTTCGATTAATTCCGTCATTATATCTCCAAAATGTCCATTTATTTGGCGCGTTTGATTTAAAAAAAAACACTGGTTCCAACTCGCCCAGCATGACTACAAAACATCTAATACGATACCTGAAAATGCTGTCCAAACATTTGAAACAACTTTCCTAATCCAACTTTAGGTATTTTAAAACGTAAATAATAGAGAAAATTTAAGATGGGATAAACTGTGTTCAATACCGGATAAAAACAACATGAAGCGCGTGACCTGGAGCGCGCATCAAAACATTAGAGAGCACTAGGCTGGACCCTCGTTCTGAATAATCGAACTTCTTAATTTCTCTAACGAAAAACATCAACCAATTTCTAAAGACTGTTGACATCTAGTGGAAGCAATAGGAACTGCAACCAAGTGCCACAGAAAACCATTTGAAAACAGAGTCACCTCAACAACAACAAATTCCTCCTGGATGGTTTGTCCTCTGGGTTTCACCTGCCAAATAAGTTATGTTATACGCACAGACATTATTTGAACAGTTTTAGAAACTTTAGAGTGTTTTCTATCCAAACCTACCAATTCTATGCATATCCTAGCTTCTGGGCAGGTAGCTGGTAGTTTACTTTGGGAACGCTTTTCATCCGGACGTGAAAATACTGCCCCCTATCCCAAACAGGTTATAAGGAATGAAATTCCACAACTTAACTTCTAAAAAGGCACACATGTTAACCTCTTGGATCTCTAGGGGCGCTATTTCATTTTTGGATAAAAAACGTTCCCGTTTTAAGCGCGATATTTTGTCACGAAAAGATGCTCGACTATGCATATTCTTGACAGTTTTGGAAAGAAAACACTCTGAAGTTTCAGAATCTGCAAAGATATTGTCTGTAAGTGCCCCAGAACTCATTCTACAGGCGAAACCAAGATGATGCGTCAACCAGGAAATTAGCAGAATTTCTGAAGCTCTGTTTTCCATTGTCTCCTTATATGGCTGTGATTGCGCAAGGAATGAGCCTACACTTTCTGTCGTTCCCCCAAGATCTTAGCAGCATTGTGACGTATTTGTAGGCATATCATTGGAAGATTGACCATAAGAGACTACATTTTCCAAGTGTCCGCCTGGTGTCCTGCGTGGAATTCGGTGCGCAATTGCCAGCTGCTTGTACTTTTCCATTTGATTCAGGGGAGAAACCATGCGTCCAAGAACGATATATCAATGAAGAGATATGTGAAAAACACCTTGAGGATTGATTCTAAACAACGTTTGCCATGTTTTCAGTCGATATTATGGAGTTAATTTAGAAAAAAGTTCGCGTTTTGAGGACTGAATTTTCGTTTTTTTTTGGTAGCCAAATGTGATGTATAAAACGGAGCTATTTCTAATACACAAAGAATCTTTTTGGAAAAACTGAGCATCTGCTATCTAACTGAGAGTATCCTCATTGAAAACATCAGAAGTTCTTCAAAGGTAAATGATTTTATTTGAAGGCTTTTATGTTTTTGTTGAAATGTTGCGTGCTGGATTTAGCTAACGCTAAATGCTACGCTAGCTAGCTACTTTTACACAAATGATTGTTTTCCTATGGTTGAGAAGCATATTTTGAAAATCTGAGATTACAGTGTTGTTTACAAAAGGCTAAGCTTGAGAGCTAGCATATTTATTTCATTTCATTTGCGATTTTCATGAATAGTTAACGTTGCGTTATGGTAATGAGCTTGAGTCTGTATTCACGATCCCGGATCCGGGATGGGGAGATCAGAAAGGTTAAAGTAATGATGGACAGTTGCTTCTCTTTGCATATTTGAGCTGTTCTTGACATAATATGGACTTCGTCTTTAACCCAATAGGGCTATCTTCTGTATACCCCCCTACCTTGTCACAACACAACTGATTGGCTCAAACACATTAAAACCGGTTATGGCACATTAACTCTTGAAACTAGGGGGCACCTTTAAGACTCCATAATGTTTCATCATTAGATGCTACAGTCCTCCTTTAAGACCCCATAATGTTTCATCATTAGATGCTACAGTCCTCCTTTAAGACCCCATAATGTTTCATCATTAGATGCTACAGTCCTCCTTTAAGACTCCATAATGTTTCATCATTAGATGCTACAGTCCTCCTTTAAGACTCTATAATGTTTCATCATTAGATGCTACAGTCCTCCTTTAAGACTCCATAATGTTTCATCATTAGATGCTACAGTCCTCCTTTAAGACTCCATAATGTTTCATCATTAGATGCTACAGTCCTCCTTTAAGACTCCATAATGTTTCATCATTAGATGCTACAGTCCTCCTTTAAGACTCCATAATGTTTCATCATTAGCTGTTACAGTCCTCCTTTACGTCTCCATCATGTTTAGAATGTGTCTGGAAGCGCTACTCTATCTATTCTACTCTCATCCTTTCAATTAAGACTCCATAATGTTTCATCATTAGATGCTACAGTCCTCCTTTAAGACTCCATAATGTTTCATCATTAGCTGTTACAGTCCTCCTTTACGTCTCCATCATGTTTAGAATGTGTCTGGAAGCGCTACTCTATCTATTCTACTCTCATCCTTTCAGTTTTAATAATATTTAATAATAATAATAATAATAATGTTATAATAGGTAATAACTAACTTTAATAACTAGGGTTAATACCTGCCTGGCGCCCCAACAAAATCTTCATATTTACCCCCCTCTAACAATACCGCTACAGAATTAGCGTAGTAGGCCATGTAACTTAAGGTAATCAGAAATATGTATTCCTTGCCACCCATTCTGAAACTAACTGCAGCTCTATGTTAAGTGTTGCAGTCATTTCAGTCGCTGTAGTAGCTGACGTGTATAGTGTTGAGTCATCCGCATACATAGACACACGGGCTTTACTCAAATGTCACTGGCATGTTGTTGGTAAAGATTGAAAAAAGTGAGTGCCAAACAGCTGCCCTGGGGAATTCCTGATTCTACCTTGATTTTGTTGTACAGGCTTCCATTAAAGAACACTCTTTGTGTTCCGTTAGACAGGTAGCTCTGGGGCGGCAGGTAGCCTAGTGGTTAGAGCGGTAGGCCAGTAACCGAAAGATTGCTGGATCGAATCCCCAAGGTAAAACTCTGTCGTTCTGCCCCTGAACAAGGCAGTCCTAGGCCATCATTGAAACAAATAATTTGTTCTTAACTGACTTGCCTAGTTAAATAAAGGTTACATTTTCAAAGAAAAACTCTTTATCCACAATATAGCAGGGGGTGTAAAGCCATTTTTATCATCAATTTCGCTCAGCCAAACAGTCATTTGTAAGTGCTGTGCTTGTTGAATGAACTTCCCTATAAGCTAAAAGTCTATATTTGTTTAATGTAAAATAGCATTGTATCTGGTCAAACACCATTTTTTAGGGTTGGTAACAGGCTGATTGGTCGGCTATTTACGCCAGTAAAGGGAGCTTTACTATTCTTGGGTAGTGGAATGACTTTAGCTTCCCTCCAGGCCTGAGGGTACACACTTTCTAGTAGACTTAAATTAAAGACAAGGCAAATAGGAATGGCAATATCGGCCGCTATTATCCTCAATTTTCCATCCACATTGTCAGACACCAGTGACTTGTCATTGTTGATTTTATTTGCGCAAAATTTCATTGAAGATGCTCCAAAGATTTTTACTATCATTCTTCATGTATTTTATCTTTGTTTCATTGTGTACTTTCTTCTTTTTATTCAGTTTAGTCAAATGATGTCTCAATTTGCAATAGGTTTGCCAATCAGTTATTCAGCCAGACCTATATGCCATCTCTTTTGCCTCCCTCTTCATCATACCATTTTTTAAATTCCTCATCAATTCATGTGGATTCAACCGTTTTTACAGTCATTTTCTTAATGGGTGCATGCTTATTAGTAACTGGGATAAGCAGTTTCAAACGTGTCAAGGGCAGTGTCTGGTTGCTCATCATTACACACCACGGACCAACAAATATTATTTACATCAACAACATAGCAAAAATGTATGACCTCTTATACACAATATTAGTCCCAGCCTTTGGAACGGTGGTTTTCCTAGACATGGCTCCTATATTGTGATCACTACATCTGATGGATCTGGACACTGCGGATTTCATTCCTCTACTGTTTGTCACTACCCTGGTAGGTTGATTGATAACCTGAACAAGGTTGCCGGCACTGGTTACAGTTTGAAGCTTTCGTTTGAGTGGGCAGCCTGATCACAGCTTTTCTTCAGTACTAGTTAATTAATGACCAAAGTCTTGAGTTTAGTTTGCCTGTTCTACAGTCTTGTAAAGATAGCCGCGTTGACTGGGACAGGCAATGTAACATCCATAATGTTTTAAGGAAAAGTTTTTGTAAAACAAGCACCTTACATTGGATCATCTTGAAACGTTCTCTCTAAAGCTAACTTTCATCAATATGGTCTATTGGTTCCTCTCTAAAGCTAACTTTCATCAAGGTTTTATATGGTCAATTGGTTTCTCTCTTTTCATTGGCAGAATCCTTTTTCAGTGTTATGATATTCATTACATCCATATCCACCAGTCTATCTTCCTGTCAACTAACAGAACTCTGCTGGTTGTCCTGGTAACAGATACCAGTGGACAGATCTATTTATTTGTTCAAACTGAACTACAGCACTTACTTTGAGTCAAATCTGATCCGTTCCTCTCTTCTCCTCCTCCCACAGTTCCACTCAGCCCTGTTGTTTTCCTGCAGTCCACCAGCAGCACAGACAACCTCTTCATACCCAGCAGTAAGATGCTACCGGGAGAGGCACGATACAGGGACTCCGGGAGGGAGGAAGGGCAAGTGTTGTCCTGCTAACCATAAAGAGGGGACACAGACGCACATCATTATGGATGCTGATGTCACTGTTGTCATAAAGTGCTTTACAGAAACCCAGCCCACAAGCGAGAGAAAGCTGTTTGCTCATCCAGACCAAGCTGTACCATCTGGTGTTCTGATCTGGAGCGACTCTTCTCTGCCTCATCAGCATCAGGATGTTGTTGAGGCTCCCCAGAGGATCCACCATAGTCATGTCTCTCTCCTGTGTTAATGAGAACATCAAACAGATAGTGAACTTATAACCGTCTAATAAAATCATAGGGTCTTACAAGAGGCATGAATATGTCCCTTTGATATTTTAAGTAGAGATTATGCTTCAATGTTGAATTTTAAAAGCCTGTTATGCTAGACGAGGTGCACTTTAATACAGACCACATGGAGAATTCAATACATCTAATTGAAAAGTCCCTAAAATATATGAACCAATGGCAGATTGACCCTTTAACAATTCCTACAGCACTGAACAACATATTCAAGTGTAGAACTTCAGTAGAATGCCACTTTAAAACCACACATTAGTTCAACAACGGCATAGTTTGTGTCCCTGTTGAAGACAGTACTCACTGGTGTTAATCTGATATTCTGTCTCTTCCTCTTTCACTCCAAAAACGTCTTCCTCCTTCACCTTTATTGAGACAGCATCCTGTTCCTCTCTAAACGGTTCTTTCTCTTCTATCACTATAACAGCCTCCTCTTCCTCCTTTTTCATTCTGAAATGTTCTTTCACTATAACAGCATCTTCTTCCTTCACTATAACAGTCTCCTCTTCCTCCTTTTTCATTCTGAAATGTTCTTTCACTATAACAGCATCTTCTTCCTTCACTATAACAGTCTCCTCTTCCTCCTTTTTCATTCTGAAATGTTCTTCCACTATAACAGCCTCATCTTCCTCCTTTTTCATTCTAAAAGCTTCTTTCTCTTCTTTCACTGTAACCTCATCCTCTTCTTCAATGTTCAGCGCCAGAACTTCTTTCTCCAAACAGCAGACCTCCTCTTCTTTAGCAGGGGATGAGTACTTTAATGAGCTCATGGTCAGGGATGTTAGCTAGCTAGTTAGCATTAGCGACTAGCCTAGTGCTAGGCTCAGCATCAATCTTTAACAAGTTTGCAAATTAGGTTACAGTTAACCAGTTAATACGTCAACAGAACTGTGTTTAAAACACTGAGATTAGATAATGTACATTAACATGGTCTAAAGCGTCAATCTTTCACTTTTATGTTGGCTAGCAAGCTACCGACGTGGTTGGAAGAGTTGGCGCCTTGTTGTTCCTGAAGAAGGGTCCCGGCCAGTCAATTATACGTCACGGAAGAATCATCACCTGAAAGACGCTCATCGCCATCTGCTGACTGGAGTGGGTAACGCAGTTTGGAAACAATAGTTACAACACTTTTTGTATTGGAAAGAACGTCATAATTATTTAACAATAAGCTGATACATTTTCTCTTCCAAATAATACGTTCCTGTACACTGACGTAGAAGCTCAATATTAATATGTAGATGATGAATAAATACTTCTATGAATAGGTAGTGTGTTGATATACATTTTCTCTGTTCATTTTTCACATTCTTTTTTATCTACATGTGACCATAGTATTCCCTTAAAGCCACGCTCTATAAGATACAAATCATCCTGTAAACAACAGAACAAATGCATCACATGCAAATAGCACTTGATTATCTGTAGTGCTATACACTGGGTAGACAAAACATTAAGAACAGCTGCTCCTTCCATGACTTAGAAAGACTAGGTGAATCCAGGCTAAAGCTATGATCCCTTACTGATGTCACTAGTTAAATCCACTTCAATCCGTGTAGATGAAGGGGGGAGACAGGTTAACAGACAGTGACACATTCAATACTGCCTTGCACACTCTCGCCTGCATCTAGCTGAAATAGAGATATCACTGGACAAATTCAGGTATGTTTATTCAGGTATGTTTATCCCCGTTTTGTTCCATTTAAACGTTTGTCAACAGAATCGGCGGAATGAATACACCCCTGATCATGCAAAAACACAGTTCACTTTCATTACAGACACGTTGTATTCCTTCTTGCATCTATGTGCTCTCCTCTTATCACCTTCTCCCTTTGTTTCTGTACTTCAATGCACAACACATCAGCTGTATGTGACCAGGCAAAAAAACCTTTCCAAGCCAAACCATTTCATAACTGAAACACACAGCTTACATTGTTGTCACCATATTAGCTAAAGTAACATCATAGTCAACAGAGCTAATAGAACTAACTCGTTAGTAAACCTGCTACAATCATGCAGTAACATTACAGTGTACAGTCAGTAAGCAGTTTAGCACTTACCTTGGCGGGTCCCAGTGGCAATAAATTAGTAAAACCAAAAGCTTGCCTTGACTTGGAAAAGTTCCAGTGTTGTGTTGGATAGTCATAGCCAGCTAGCTAACATAGCATCGCTCTGTTTGAGCCAAGTGTTTGAGTAGACTAAACTAGATAGCTGCATTTGCTAAGTAAGTGAAACTGAAAGTGGAAAATAAATGACAAAATATCTCTCTCTCGCTTCTCCTTCATTTTGGAATAAAATAATTTGTTCAAAACTGTTCAACTATTGTATTTTTCTCTCTTTTAGTCAACTACTCACCACATGTTATGCACTGCAGTGCTAGCTAGCTGTAGCTTATGCTTTCAGTACTAGATACATTCTTTGATCCTTTCATTGGTTGGACATCATGTCAGTTCATGCTGCAAGAGCTCTGATAGGTTGGAGGACGTCCTCCGGAAGTTGTCATAATTACTGTGTAAGTCTATGGAAGGGCTTGAGAACCATGAGCCTCCTAGGTTTTGTATTGAAGTCAATGTACCCAGAGGAGGATGCAAAACAGTATGTTTTAATAAATTATTTGGTGACGTGATTATATTTAGTATAGTTTTATCTAAAAAGGACCACTTTTAAATATTTTACCATTTGAATTTTTCTGAAAATAACTGAGGACGATGGTTCTCCCCTTCCTCCTCTGAGGAGACCCCACTGCACCCAAAGGACACCCAGCCAACTTGACACAATTGTGGGAAGCATTGGAGTCAACATGGGCCAGCATCCCTGTGGAATGCTTTCGACACCTTGTAGAGTCCATGCCCCGACGAATTGAGGCGGTTTAGAGGGGAAAAGGGGAGGGTCCAACTCCATATTAGGAAGGTGTTCCAGATGTTTGGTATAATCAGTGGATACATCTGCAATGTAGCAGACACTTTTATCTAAAGGGATTTGCAGTCATGTGTGCAAACACTTTACATATGGGTGGTCCCAGGAATCAAATCCACTACCCTGGTTTGAATAGCACTATACTCCACCAACTGAGCTACAGGACCACAAGGAATGATCAAGGAATGACGCAGATAAACACACACAGCCTGAGTTTCAAAAATATAATTGTATCAAAGACCGTAACATTGAAACTGCATATTTAGTTACAATCAAATATTATTTGTCACATGCGCTGAATACAACAGGTGTAGATCGTAACGTGAAATGCTTACTGACAAGCCCTTAACCAACAACGTAGATAAGAAAAATAAGGGTTGAGAAAATATTCCCCAAATAAAAAGTTTTAAAAAGTAGCTCAGTACCGAGGGGTAGCTCAGGCCTGAGGTGTAGACATTACCTGAGCTACCCCTCGGTCCTGAGCTTCCTCAGTAATGAGGCAGCCCTCAGTCCAGGTGGGCCCTTTGTTAGGGTTACTAGGCCAAGGTCGGCGGCGAGGGTCGCCACTCAAATGACGCTAGGAAAGCGGACTAAGACTATGGCAGAGTGGCGTCCACGTCCCGCCACAGTGGACAGACGCCCACCCAGACCCTCTCCTATGGGTTTAGGTGTGCAGCCGGGAGTCCGCACCTTTGGGGGGGGGGGGGGGGGTACTGTCACGCCCTGGCCTTAGTTATCTTTGTTTTCTTTATTATTTTGGTTAGGCCAGGGTGTGACATGGGTGATTTATGTGTTTCGTCTTGTTTAGGGGTTTATTAGATTTATGGGGTTGTGTTCATGTTAGGTGTCTAGGTAAGTCTATGGTTGCCTAGATTGGTTCTCAATCAGAGGATATATATAGAGGAGGTACCAGTACAGTGTCAATGTGGAGGCTATATACAGGAGGTACCAGTACAGAGTCAATATACAGGGGGTACCAGTACAGAGTCAATGTGGAGACTAGTACAGGGGGTACCAGTACCGAGTCAATGTGGAGACTATATACAGGGGGTACCAGTACAGAGTCAATGTGGCGGCTATATACAGGAGGTACCAGTACCGAGTCAATGTGGAGACTATATACAGGGGGTACCACTACAGAGTCAATGTGGAGGCTATATACAGGAGGTACCAGTACCGAGTCAATGTGGAGACTATATACAGGGGGTACCAGTACAGAGTCAATGTGGAGACTATATACAGGGGGTACCAGTACAGAGTCAATGTGGAGGCTATATACAGGAGGTACCAGTACCGGATGTTTACATACGCTTAGGTTGGAGTCATTAAAACTCGGTTTTAAACCACTCCACAAACGTCTTGTTGACAAACTATAGTATATGCAAGTATAAACACCATGGGACCACACAGCCGTCATACCGCTCAGGAAGGAGACTTGTTCTGTCTCCTAGAGATCAACATACGTTGGTGCGAAAAGTGCAAACCAGTCCCAGAACAACAGCAAAAGACCTTGTGAAGATGCTGGAGGAAACAGGTACAAAAATATCTATATCCATAGTAAAATGAGTCCTATATCAACATAACCTGAAAGGCCGCTCAGCAAGGAAGAAGCCACTGAAGAAGGGCCTTGGCTAGGGGTGTATCCTTGTTTTGAATCCCAGCCACCGTAGGAGGCCTTTTGCCTTTTGGTAGGCCGCCGTTGTAAATAAGAATTTGTTCTTAACTGACTTGCCAAGTTAAATAAAGGTTCAATAATAAATAAATTAAATAAAAATAAAGTACAGAGAGATAATTGATGAAAACCTGCTCCAGAGCACTCAGGACCTCAGACTGGGGCAAAGGTTCACCTTCCAACAGGACAACAACCCTAAGAACACAGACAAAGGACAACGCAGAAGTGGCTTCGGGACAAGTCTCTGAATGTCCTTGTGTGGCCCAGCCAGAGCCTGGACTTGAACCCGATCAAACATCTCTGGAGAGACCTGAAAATAGCTGTGCAGCGACGCTCCCCATCCAACCTGACAGAGGTTGAGAGGATCTGCAGAGAAGAATGGGAGAAAAAATACAGGTGTGCCAAAGCTTGTTCCTGTTAAGACACCTGGCCAGCTGAGTGCAGGTGGGCTCTCCTGTCAACATGAGGCTCCTGTTGCAGCCCTCAAGGGCACATTGACAGATTTTCCACCTAGTCCTCTCTGGGATTCAAACAAGGGATCTATCAGTTACTGGCCCAACACTGTTAACCGCTAGGCTACCTGCAGCAGGAGCCCCATGTTGACAGGAGAGCCCACCTGCATTCAGCTGGTCAGGGGCAGTGGTGCCCTGTAAGTAACAAATGTATCACTATCAGAGGGGTGTATTATGACATCAGATAGAACTACTCAGACATTCCAAATGTCACTTGATTATCAGAGCGGTGAATTATGACATCATATAGAACTACTCAGACGTTCCAAATATCACTTGATTATCAGAGGGGTGTATTATGACATCATATAGAACTACTCCGACATTCCAAATCAGGCTTCATCCACATCATGAAGGTGGATATTGATCCAACCATTTCAAAAGTAATGACTGGGCTGATGGAAACAGGTTATGCCTGAATAGTTTTATAAATGGTGACAGACGATATGTTAGTTCGTTTGACATGGTGGGTTGTGTCAGTAAAAACGTTTTAGTGAGAAATGGAGGTGGAAACTCCTTTATGTACAAATATTTATATAATAACCATCATGTCTTAGTTAACTTGGAGTCACGTGATGATATGTTGTGTGGTCCTCCCTCTAAAACTTGGAAAACCATGTAGTTTATTAGGCTACAGATGAAATAAGTTATGAACTTCACAGGGTAGTGAAAATACATGTGATGAGCTTGATGCTAAATTCCAATACATTTTGAGGGTCTTAATCTGGTGACATGATGACCGATGCTTGGTTGCAATTTGACAATTCAAATAATTGCTCTCACCCATAATAATCTCATCATTCAGGTAACAACGTTTATTGAACCAGTGGGAGGTTTGTAAATGCCCCAAGGAAAGTCGAAAGAGGAACTCTTCATTGAGACAATGATAAACAGCAATCTGTGGGAGAGTTGTGGTGGATATTATAAAATAAGGATCTGCTGGAGTCCAAGTCAAACCAAGATTCTTTATTTCTGAGCTCAGAGAGAATAACAGAGTTACACAGCGCAGTGTAGACAGTCTGAATTCCTGAAGCATTGGGTGATGAGCACATATCTTTATAGTTTCCTGTTCCTGGGAGGGACTTTATTCATACAAGGACACAGGTGCAGCTGGTTTGCAACACAGAATGATCCTCCCAAGAACAGGAGATTATAATTGGACAGTTTCACAAGGTTAGTCACATACTCAGTTATGTGGACACACAAACAATTAACATTTTCCATTACAGAGTCTGAACATTTTCATTTCATTAAATCATCAGTGGGCTACAATGCAAATGTCAACAATGGAACAAATGCATCACATCCAAATATCACTTGATTATCTGTAGTGCTGGAGGAATGACACACCCAGATAAACACACAGTCAGAGTTTAAAAAAGGACCTTTTAAACACATGGAATCTGATCTACTCTATATTCAAATATTTATATATATTGTTATATATAAATATTGTCATGACGTGGCCCTTTGTAGGTACAGGTTCTGTTATCTCAGGTCGTGAATACCTAAACATATTGTCATGATGTGGCCTTTTCTGGGTATAGATTGTGGCCCAGGTTCTGTTATCTCAGGTCGTAAATTCCTGGCAGAGACTCTATCCCCCTTTTCATACAGAGAGAGACCACAGAGTGAACAAAGGAATTCACATGGCCGCACTCCTAAATCCCCAAAATGGCCAAATTAAACTATATGTCCACCTTTGAGAGTGTGGGAAGGGTCTGTGGACACTTAAGGGACAGTTATGTTGAGTGTGTTTCATTTGGTGACCTCAGAGAGGACAGGAAACACACATAACTATGTCTCTGAATGTGTACATTTCTCAATTATGGGGTTTGCATCTAATTATTGTATGAAATGAATGAGTAAAGATGCAACTATATATGAAATGTGATGTTAAACCTTTAATGTGAGAGATTTGTATTCCTTTAAAAGTTTAACTAAGTCATTGGTCCGTCCCCGAGGGCACAGACATGATCTGGTGTCATGGAACCGCCTATCCTATTGTTACGAATAAAAGCCCCTCCTAAAAAAAATCCTCTTCAGACTGAGCAAACCAATCACAGCGTGAGCTGTGATTGCGAATGGTTTAGACAACGCATACCTTGGTGTAAGCTGAGGTGGCACATTTGAGTTCCAAGACTAGAAAACCATCCCACGTGGAGCATTGGCTACACGGCTGGAAATGGTTCAACTCTGAGACTATCAATTCCAACAGAGTAAGAGCATTGGTAGGTCTGTGGGGGCAGCTAGAAATGATGTAAACCTGGGATGCGAATGACGACAACCGCCGAAACATCTATTCTATGAGAACATTTCTGAATGGTAATCTGAGGTATCCATTCTAACCAAGAAAGACTTTGAACTTCAGGGAAACAGAAGGAGAGAGACTCAGATGAACTCTCCAGCAGACGGACTGGATTCCAACAGATCACAACGGCGTAAATATATATTGACTGCAATTATTCCTGAATGAGTGAGCATTCGTGTGCAAAGGATTAGCATTTAAAATAACATACAGTTGAAGTTGGAAGTTTACATACACTTAGTGGGGCAAAAAAAGTATTTAGTCAGCCACCAATTGTGCAAATTCACTTAAAAAGATGAGAGAGGCCTGTAATTTTCATCATAGGTACACTACAACTATGACAGACAAAATGAGAAGTCAAAAATCCAGAAATATTTATATATAAACAAGTAAACATTCTCTCCTGTGTGGATTCTCACATTTTTTTTACGCTACTGATGAGTAAAATGCCTTCCCCCCAGTCTGAACATTTGTAAGGCTTCTCCCCCATGTGCGGTCTCATGTCTTCTTTCAGGTGTCCTAATTGGGTAAAAACGCATTGCACGCTGGGATCAGTGGTAAGATTTCTTCCCTGTGTGAATTCGCTCATGCACTTTCAGGTTTCCTGACTGGCTAAAACTCTTTCCACACTGAGCGCAAAGGAAAGGCTTCTCCCCTGTGTGTATTCGCAAATGATCTTTGAGGATACCAAACCGCATAAAACTCTTTCCACACTGGGAGCAATGGTGAGGCTTCACTCCTGTGTGTATCCTCTCATGTCTTTTCATGTTAAGTAAATGGTTAAAACTCTTTCCACAATGGGAGCAGTAGTAAGGCTTCTCCCCTGTGTGTATTCGCAAATGATCTTTGAGGATACCTAACTGCGTAAAACTCTTTCCACACTGGGAGCAATGGTGAGGCTTCACTCCTGTGTGTATCCTCTCATGTCTTTTCATGTTAAGTAAATGGTTAAAACTCTTTCCGCAATGGGAGCAGTGGTATGGCTTCTCCCCTGTGTGTATCCTCCCATGTCTTTTCATGTTTCCTAACTGGCTAAAACTATTTCCACACTGGCCACAATGGTATAGCTTCTCTCCTGAGTGTATTCGCTCATGAGCTTTCAGGCTTCCTAACAGGCTAAAACTCTTTCCACACTGGCCGCAATGGTATGGCTTCTCTCCTGTGTGTGTCCTCTCAGGTCTTTTCAGGCTTCCTAACTTGATCTGGGAGCAGAGGTGTTGTCTTGATGTTGTGGAGGTCTTTGGTTCCTCCAAGTTTGGTTTTCCTCCTGCCAAAGACAGTGTTTATATAAAAAGAGACCAGAATGAAACCTCCACTCTCCAATTTTGTGTAAATTTGTTTACATTGCTTTGCCAAGACAATCCATCCACGTGACAGGTGTAGCATATCAAAAAGCTGATTAAACAGCATTACACAGGTGTACCTTGTACTGGGCACAATAAAAAGCCACTCTAAAATGTACAGTTGTCACACAACACAATGCCACAGATGTCTCAAGTTTTGAGGGAGTGTGCAAATGGATTGGGGACTGCAGGAATATCCAGTGGAGCTGCTACCAGAGAATTTAATGTTGCATTCTCTACCATCAGCCGCCTCCAATGTCTTTTTAGAGAATTTGGAAGTCCGTCCAACAGGCCACACAACCGCAGATCAAGGCCCTCCACATTGTCTGAGATCAGCCACCCGGACAACTGATGAAACGGAGGAGTGTTTATCTCTGTAACAAAGCCCTTTTGTGGAGAAAACTAATTCTGATTCGCTGGGCATGGCTCCCAAGTGGGTGGGCTTACGCCCCAACAGACCCACCAATGGCTGCGCCCCTGCCCAGTCATGTGAAGTCCATAGATTAGGACCTAATAAATGTATTTACGTTGACTACTTTCCTAATTTGAACTGTAAATCATTGAAATTGTTGTTTTCATATCTGTTCAGTATATACATACAGTGGGGAGAACAAGTATTTGATACACTGCCGATTTTGCAGGTTTTCCTACTTACAAAGCACGTAGAGGTCAGTCATTTTTATCATAGGTACACTTCAACTGTGAGAGACGGAATCTAAAAATAAAAAAAATCCAGAAAATCACATTGTATGATTTTTAAGTAATTAATTTGCATTTTATTGCATGACATAAGTACTTGATCACCTACCAACCAGTAAGAATTCCAGCTCTCACAGACCTGTTAGTTTTTCTTTAAGAATCCCTCCTGTTCTCCACTCATTACCTGTATTAACTGCAGCTGTTTGAACTCGTTACCTGTATAAAAGACACCTGTCCACACACTCAATCACACAGACTCCAACCTCTCCACAATGGCCAAGACCAGAGAGGGTGTAAGGACATCATGGATAAAATTGTAGACCTGCAAAAGGCTGGGATGGGCTACAGGACAATAGGCAAGCAGCTTGGTGAGAAGGCAACAACTGTTGGAGCAATTATTAGAAAATAATTAGTAACACACTATGCCGTCATGGATTAAAATCCTGCAGCGCACGCAAGGTACTCCCTGCTCAAGCCAGCGCATGTCCAGGCCCGTCTCAAGTTTGCCAATGACCATCTGGATGATCCAGAGGAGGAATGGGAGAAGGTCCTGTGGTATGATGAGACAAAAATAGAGCTTTTTGGTCTAAACTCCACTCGCCGTGTTTGGAGGAAAAGAAGGATGAGTACAACCCCAAGAACACCATCACAACTGTGAAGCATGGAGGTGGAAACATCATTCTTTGGGGATGGATGGATGGGGCCATGTATCGCGAGATCTTGGCCAACAACCTCCTTCCCTCAGTAAGAGTATTGAAGATGGGTCGTGGCTGGGTCTTCCAGCATTACAACGACCCGAAACACACAGCCAGGGCAACTAAGGAGTGGCTCCGTAAGAAGCAACTCAAGGTCCAGGAGTGGCCTAGCCAGTCTCCAGACCTGAACCCAATAGAAAATCGTTGGAGCGAGCTGAAAGTCTGTATTGCCCAGCGAGAGCCCCGAAACCTGAAGGATCTGGAGAAGGTCTGTATGGAGTGGGCCAAAATCCCTGCTGCAGTGTGTGCAAACCTGGTCAAGAACTACAGGAAACATATGATCTCTGTAATTGCAAACAAAGGTTTCTGTACCAAATATTAAATTCTGCTTTTCTGATGTATCAAATACTTATGCCATGCAATAAAATGCAAATTAATTACTTACAAATAATCCAATGTGATTTCCTTGATTTTTGTTTTAGATTCCGTCTCTCACAGTTGAAGTGTACCTATGATAAAAAATTACAGACCTCTACATGCTTTGTAAGTAGGAAAACCTGCAAAATCGGCAGTGTGTCAAATACTTGTTCTCCCCACTGTATATAGAGAACCAGTCAAAGGTGGACACACCTACTCATTCAAGGGGTTTTCTTTATTTTTCAAAACTATTTTCTACATTATAGAATAATAGTGAAGACATCACAACTATGAAATAACACATATGGAATCATGTGTTAAACAAATCAAAATAAATTTTATATTTGAGATTCTTCAAAGTAGCCACCCTTTGTCTTGATGACAGCTTTGCACACTCTTGGCATTCTCTCAACCAGCTTCATGAGGTAGTCATCTGGAAAGCATTTCAATTAACAGGTGTGCCTTGTTTAAATATTCATTTGTGTTTTTCCTTCTTAGTGAGTTTGAGCCAATCAGTTGTCTTGTGACAAGTTAAAGGGGTATACAGAAGACAGCCCTATTTGGTAAAAGACCAAGTCCAAATGGCTCAAATAAGCAAAGAGAAACAACAGCCCATCATTACTTGAAGACATGGTCAGTCAATACCAAATATTTCAAGAACATTGAAAGTTTCTTTAAGCACAGTCGCAAAAAACATCAAAAGCTACGATGAAACTGGCTCTCATGAGGACCTCCACAGGAAAGGAAGACCCAGAGTTACCTCTGCTATGATGAAACTGGCTCTCATGAGGACCTCCACAGGAAAGGAAGACCCAGAGTTACCTCTGCTATGATGGAACTGGCTCTCATGAGGACCTCCACAGGAAAGGAAGACCCAGAGTTACCTCTGCTATGATGAAACTGGCTCTCATGAGGACCTCCACAGGAAAGGAAGACCCAGAGTTACCTCTGCTATGATGAAACTGGCTCTCATGAGGACCTCCACAGGAAAGGAAGACCCAGAGTTACCTCTGCTACGATGAAACTGGCTCTCATGAGGACCTCCACAGGAAAGGAAGACCCAGAGTTACCTCTGCTATGATGAAACTGGCTCTCATGAGGACCTTCACAGGAAAGGAAGACCCAGAGTTACCTCTGCTATGATGAAACTGGCTCTCATGAGGACCTCCACAGGAAAGGAAGACCCAGAGTTACCTCTGCTACGATGAAACTGGCTCTCATGAGGACCTCCACAGGAAAGGAAGACCCAGAGTTACCTCTGCTATGATGAAACTGGCTCTCATGAGGACCTCCACAGGAAAGGAAGACCCAGAGTTACCTCTGCTATGATGGAACTGGCTCTCATGAGGACCTCCACAGGAAAGGAAGACCCAGAGTTACCTCTGCTATGATGAAACTGGCTCTCATGAGGACCTCCACAGGAAAGGAAGACCCAGAGTTACCTCTGCTATGATGAAACTGGCTCTCATGAGGACCTCCACAGGAAAGGAAGACCCAGAGTTACCTCTGCTATGAGGAAACTGGCTCTCATGAGGACCTCCACAGGAAAGGAAGACCCAGAGTTACCTCTGCTATGATGAAACTGGCTCTCATGAGGACCTCCACAGGAAAGGAAGACCCAGAGTTACCTCTGCTATGATGAAACTGGCTCTCATGAGGACCTCCACAGGAAAGGAAGACCCAGAGTTACCTCTGCTATGATGAAACTGGCTCTCATGAGGACCTCCACAGGAAAGGAAGACCCAGAGTTACCTCTGCTATGATGAAACTGGCTCTCATGAGGACCTCCACAGGAAAGGAAGACCCAGAGTTACCTCTGCTATGATGGAACTGGCTCTCATGAGGGCCTCCACAGGAAAGGAAGACCCAGAGTTACCTCTGCTATGATGAAACTGGCTCTCATGAGGACCTCCACAGGGAAGGAAGACCCAGAGTTACCTCTGCTATGATGAAACTGGCTCTCATGAGGACCTTCACAGGAAAGGAAGACCCAGAGTTACCTCTGCTATGATGAAACTGGCCCTCATGAGGACCTCCACAGGAAAGGAAGACCCAGAGTTACCTCTGCTATGATGAAACTGGCTCTCATGAGGACCTCCACAGGAAAGGAAGACCCAGAGTTACCTCTGCTACGATGAAACTGATTTACAGAGTTCAATTAAGAGACACAACTCAACATCAACTGTTCAGAGGAGACTGTGTGAATCAAGAAGCATGAGCAATGGACCGGTGGAAATCTGTCCTTTGGTCTGATGAGTCCAAATTTGAGATTTCCGGTTCCAACCGACATGTCTGTGAGACGCAGAGTAGGTGAACGGATGATCTCCACATGTGTGTTTCCCACCGTGAAGCATTGATGAGCATTCATGAGTGATGGTGCTTTGCTGGTGACACTGTTTGTGATTTATTTAGAATTCAAGTCACACTTAACCAGCATCGCTACCACAGCATTCTGCAGCGATACACAATCCCATCTGGTTTGTGCTTAGTGGGACTATCATTTGTTTTTCAACAGGACAATGACCCAACCACAACCAGGCTGTGTAAGTGCTATTTGACCAAGAAGGAGAGTGATGGAGTGCTGCATCAGATGACCTGGCCTCCACAATCACCCGACCTCAACTCAAATTGAGATGGTTTGGGATGAGTTGGACCGCAGAGTGACGGAAAAGTAGCCAACACGTGCCCAGCATGTGGGAACTCCTTCATAACATCCATATACACCAGTCTATCTTCCTGTCAACTAACACAACTCTGCTGGTTGTCCTGGTAACAGATACCAGTGGACAGATCTATTTATTTGTTCAAACTGAACTACAGCACTTACTTTGATGAGTCAAATCTGATCCTTTCTTCTCTTCTCCTCCTCTCACAGTTCCACTCAGCCCTGTTGTTTTCCTGCAGTCCACCAGCAGCACAGACAACCTCTTCATACCCAGTAGTAAGGTGCTACCGGGAGAGGCACGATAGAGGGACTCCGGGAGGGCGGAAGGGCTAGCATTGTCCTGGTAACCATAAAGAGGGGACACAGACACATATCATTATGGATGCTGATGTCACTGTTGTCATAAAGTGCCTTACAGAAACCCAGACCCAGATAGAGCAAGCTGTATGCTAGACCAGACCAAGCTGTACCATCTGGTGTTCTGATCTGGAGAGACTCTTCTCTGTCTCGTCAGCATCAGGATGTTGTTGAGGCTCCCCAGAGGATCCACGATAGTCATGTCTCTCTCCTGTTTGAACGAGAACATCAAACAGATGGTGAACTTATTACCATCATCAATTATTACTGTCTATTACAGTCATAGGGTCTTATCAGAGGCATTAATATCTCTAAATTAATTGGGTGCCTTTTGTGTCCCTTTGATATTTTAAGTATACATTATGCTCCATTATTACATTTTAAAAGCCTGTTATATATAATTAAATCTCATTTAAAAGTCCCAAAAATATCTGTAGCAATGGCAGATTGACCCTTTAACAATTTATATAGTACTGAACATCACATTGAAGTGAAGAACTTAAGTAGAATGCCCCTTAAAACCACACATTAGTTCAACAACTGCATAGTTTGTGCCCCTGTTTTTAAGACAATACTCACTGGTGTTAATGAGATATTCTGTCTCCTCCTCTTTCACTCCCAAAACGTCTTCCTCCTTCACCTTTACTGAGATAGAACCTTTTAGAGAGGAAGAGGATGCTTTCTCTTCTTTCCCTATAACAGCCTCCTCTTCCTCCTTTTTCATTCTGAAAGGTTCTTTCTCTCCTTTCACTGTAATATCCTCCTCTTCGTCTTTCACGACAATGTTCAGCGGCAGAGCATCTTTCTCTCCTTTCACTGTACTATCCTCCTCTTCGTCTTTCGCGACAATGTTCAGCGCCAGAGCTTCTTTCTCCGGACAGCAGACATCCTCTTCTTCAGCAGGGGATGAGTAGTTAAATGAGCTCATGGTCAGGGATGTTAGCTAGCTAGTTAGCATTAGCGAATAGCCTAGTGCTAGGCTCAGTATCAATCTTTAACAAATTTGCAAATTGAACAAACACATTAGGTTCAAGTTAACGTCAACTGAAATGTGTTTTAAACACTGCGATTAGCTAATGCACATTAACATGGCCTAAAACGTCAATCTTTCAGTTTTATGTTGTCTAGCAAGCTATCGAGGTGGTTGAAAGAGTCCATTATACGTCACGCAAGAAGCATCACCTGAAAGACGCTCATCGCCATCTGCTGGCTGGAGTGGGTAACGCAGTTTGGAAACAATAGTTACTACACTTTTTGTATTGGAAAGAGCTACAACAGGTGTAGTAGACATTACCGTGAAATTCTTACTGACAAGCCCTTAACCAACAATGTAGTTAAAAAAATTAGAGGTAAGAAAATAAGTTACACAATAAAAAAATATACCGTGGCTACAGAGTCAATGAGGAGGCAATATACAGGGGGTACCAGCACAGAGTCAATGTGGAGACTATATACAGGGGGTACCGGTACAGAGTCAATGTGGAGGCTATATACAGGGGGTACCAGTACAGAGTCAATGTGGAGACTATATACAGGGGGTACCGGTACAGAGTCAATGTGGAGGCTATATACAGGGGGTACCAGTACAGAGTCAATGTGGAGGTTGTATACAGGGGGTACCAGTACAGAGACAATGTGGAGGTTGTATACAGGGGGTACCAGTACAGAGTCAATGTGGAGGTTGTATACAGGGGGTACCAGTACAGAGACAATGTGGAGGCTGTATACAGGGGGTACCGGTACAGTGTCAATGTGGAGGCTATATACAGGGGGTACCGGTACAGAGTCAATGTGGAGGCTATATACAGGAGGTACCAGTACAGAGTCAATGTGGAGGCCACATACAGAAGGTACCAGTACAGAGTCAATGTGGAGGCTATATGCAGGGGGGTACCAGTACAGAGTCAATGTGGAGGCTATATACAGGGGGTACCAGTACAGAGTCAATGTGGAGGCCACATACAGGAGGTACCAGTACAGAGTCAATGTGGAGGCTATATACAGGGGGTACCAGTACAGAGTCAATGTGGAGGCTATATACAGGGGGTACCAGTACAGAGTCAATGTGGAGGCTATATACAGGGGGTACCAGTACAGAGTCAATGTGGAGGCTATATACAGGGGGTACCGGTACAGAGTCAATGTGGAGGCTATATACAGGGGGTACCAGTACAGAGTCAATGTGGAGGCTATATACAGGGGGTACCAGTACAGAGTCAATGTGGAGGCTATATACAGGGGGTACCGGTACAGAGTCAATGTGGAGGCTATGTACAGGGGGTACCAGTATAGAGTCAATGTGGAGGCCACATACAGGAGGTACCAGTACAGAGTCAATGTGGAGACCACATACAGGAGGTACCAGTACAGAGTCAATGTGGAGGCTATATACAGGGGGTACCGGTACAGATTCAATGTGGAGGCTATATACAGGAGGTACCAGTACAGAGTCAATGTGGAGGCTATATACAGGGGGTACCGGTACAGAGTCAATGTGGAGGCTATATACAGGGGGTACCAGTACAGAGTCAATGTGGAGGCTATATACAGGAGGTACCAGTACAGAGATAATGTGAAGGCTATATACAGGGGGTACCGGTACAGAGTCAATGTGGAGGCTATATTCAGGAGGTACCAGTACAGAGTCAATGTGGAGGCCACATACAGGAGGTACCAGTACAGAGTCAATGTGGAGGCTATATACAGGGGGTACCAGTACAGAGTCAATGTGGAGGCTATATACAGGGGGTACCAGTACAGAGTCAATGTGGAGGCTGTATACAGGGGGTACCGGTCCAGAGTCAATGTGGAGGTTATATACAGGGGGTACCAGTACAGAGTCAATGTGGAGGCTATATACAGGGGGTACCAGTACAGAGTCAATGTGGAGGCTATACACAGGGGGTACTAGTACAGAGTCAATGTGGGGGCTATATACAGGATGTACCAGTACAGAGTTAATGTGAAGGCTATATACAGGGGGTACCAGTACAGAGTCAATGTGGAGGCTATATACAGGAGGTACCAGTACAGGGTCAATGTGAAGGCTATATACAGGAGGTACCAGTACAGAGTCAATGTGGAGGCTATATATAGGAGGTACCAGTACAGGGTCAATGTGAAGGCTATATACAGGAGGTACCAGTACAGAGTCAATGTGGAGGCTATATATAGGAGGTACCAGTACAGGGTCAATGTGAAGGCTATATATAGGGGGTACCAGTACAGGGTCAATGTGAAGGTTTGCTCGTGTTTCTTGGCCCAAGCTAGTCTCTTCTTCTTTTTGCTGTCCTTGAGTAGTGGTTTCTTTGCAGCAATTCGACCATGAAGGCCTGATTCACACAGTCTCCTCTGAACAGTTGATATTGAGATGTGTCTGTTCATTCAACTCTGTGAAGCATTTATTTGGGCAGCAATTTCTGAGGCTGGTAACTCTAATGAACTTATCCTCTGCAGCAGAAGTAACTCTGGGTCTCAATAAAATGCTAATTAATTACTTAAAAATCATTCAATGTGATTTTCTGGATTTTTGTTTTAGATTCCGTCTCTCATGGTTGAAGCCTGCTATAGACCACCCTCTGCCCCCAGCTGTGCTCTGGACACCATATGTGAACTGATTGCCCCCCATCTATCTTCAGAGCTCGTGCTGCTAGGCGACCTAAACTGGAACATGCTTAACACCCCAGCCACCCTACAATCGAAACTTGATGCCCTCAATCTCACACAAATTATCAATGAACCTACCAGGTACCTCCCCAAAGCCGGAAACACGGGCACCCTCATAGATATCATCCTAACCAACTTGCCCTCTAAATACACCTCTGCTGTTATCAACCAAGATCTCAGCGATCACTGCCTCATTGCCTGCATCCGTAATGGGTCAGCGGTCAAACGACCTCCACTCATCACTGTCCAACGCTCCCTGAAACACTTCAGCGAGCAGGCCTTTCTAATCGACCTGGCCGGGGTATCCTGGAAGGATATTGATCTCATCCCGTCAGTAGAGGATGCCTGGGTATTTTTTTTTAAATGCCTTCCTAACCATCTTAAATAAGCATGCCCCATTCAAGAAATTTAGAACCAGGAACAGATATAGCCCTTGGTTCTCCCCAGACCTGACTGCCCTTAACCAACACAAAAACATCCTATGGCGTTCTGCATTAGCATCGAACAGCCCCCGTGATATGCAGCTGTTCAGGGAAGCTAGAAACCATTATACACAGGCAGTTAGAAAAGCCAAGGTTAGCTTTTTCAAGCAGAAATTTGCTTCCTGCAACACTAACTCAAAAAAGTTCTGGAACACTGTAAAGTCCATGGAGAATAAGAACACCTCCTCCCTGCTGCCCACTGCACTGAAGATAGGAAACACTGTCACCACTGATAAATCCACCATAATTGAGAATTTCAATAAGCATTTTTCTATGGCTGGCCATGCTTTCCACCTGGCTACTCCTACCCCGGTCAACAGCACTGCACCCCCCACAGCAACTCGCCCAAGCCTTCCCCATTTCTCTTTCTCCCAAATCCAGTCAGCTGATGTTCTGACAGAGCGGCAAAATCTGGACCCCTACAAATCAACCCGGGCTAGACAATCTGGACCCTTTCTTTCTAAAATTATCTGCCGAAATTGTTGCCACCCCTATTACTAGCCTGTTCAACCTCTCTTTCGTGTCGTCTGACATTCCCAAAGATTGGAAAGTAGCTGCGGTCATCCCCCTCTTCAAAGGGGGGGACACTCTTGACCCAAACTGCTACAGACCTATATCTATCCTACCTTGCCTTTCTAAGGTCTTTGAAAGCAAAGTCAACCAACAGATTACCGACCATTTCGAATCTCACCATACCTTCTCTGCTATGCAATCTGGTTTCAGAGCTGGTCATGGGTGCACCTCAGCCACGCTCAAGATCCTAAACGATATCTTAACCGCCATCGATAAGAAACATTACTGTGCAGCCGTATTCATTGATCTGGCCAAGGCTTTCAACTCTGTCAATCACCACATCCTCATCGGCAGACTCAACAGCCTTGGTTTCTCAAATGATTGCCTCGCCTGGTTCACCAACTAATTCTCTGATAGAGTTCAATGTGTAAAATCTGAGGGTCTGCTGTCCGGACCTCTGGCAGTCTCTATGGGGGTGCCACAGGGTTCAATTGTTGGACCGACTCTCTTCTCTGTATACATCAATGATGTCGCTCTTGCTGCTGGTGAGTCTCTGATCCACCTCTACGCAGACAACATCATTCTGTATACTTCTGGCCCTTCTTAGGACACTGTGTTAACAACCCTCCAGGCAAGCTTCAATGCCATACAACTCTCCTTCCGTGGCCTCCAATTGCTCTTAAATACAAGTAAAACTAAATGCATGCTCTTCAACCGATCGCTGCCTGCACCTGCCCGCCTGTCCAACATCACTACTCTGGACGGCTCTGACTTAGAATACGTGGACAATTACAAATACCTAGGTGTCTGGTTAGACTGTAAACTCTCCTTCCAGACCCACATCAAACATCTCCAATCCAGAGTTAAATCTAGAATTGGCTTCCTATTTCGCAACAAAGCATCCTTCACTCATGCTGCCAAACATACCCTTGTAAAACTGACCATCCTACCAATCCTCGACTTCGGTGATGTCATTTACAAAATAGCCTCCAATACCCTACTCAACTAATTGGATGCAGTCTATCACAGTGCAATCCGTTTTGTCACCAAAGCCCCATATACTACCCACCATTGCGACCTGTACGCTCTCGTTGGCTGGCCCTCGCTTCATACTCGTCGCCAAACCCACTGGCTCCATGTCATCTACAAGACCCTGCTAGGTAAAGTCCCCCCTTATCTCAGCTCGCTGGTCACCATAGCATCACCCAACTGTAGCATGCCCTCCAGCAGGTATATCTCTCTGGTCACCCCCAAAACCAATTCTTTCTTTGGCTGCCTCTCCTTCCAGTTCTCTGCTACCAATGACTGGAACGAACTACAAAAATCTCTGAAACTGGAAACACTTATCTCCCTCACTAGCTTTAAGCACCAACTGTCAGAGCAGCTCACAGATTACTGCACCTGTACATAGCCCACCTATAATTTAAGCCCAAACAACAACCTCTTTCCCTACTGTATTTATTTTATTTATTTTGCTCCTTTGCACCCCATTATTTTTATTTCTACTTTGCACATTCTTCCACTGCAAATCTACCATTCCAGTGTTTTACTTGCTATATTGTATTTACTTCGCCACCATGGCCTTTTTTTTTGCCTTCACCTCCCTTATCTCACCTCATTTGCTCACATCGTATATAGACTTGTTTATACTGTATTATTGACTGTATGTTTGTTTTACTCCATGTGTAACTCTGTGTCGTTGTATGTGTCGAACTGCTTTGCTTTATCTTGGCCAGGTCACAATTGTAAATGAGAACTTGTTCTCAACTTACCTACCTGGTTAAATAAAGGTGTTCTCAACTTGCCTACCTGGTTAAATAAAGGTGAAATAAATAAATTTAAAAAAAGTGTATCTATGATAAAAAATGACAGATTTCTACATGCTTTGTAAGTAGGAAACACTGGCGATTTGGCAGGCTATCAAATACTTGTTCTCCCCACTGTATAGCCATATTATAAAGTATGAAAAGGCTTGTTCGTTCACATGTCATGAATTCACTATGACATGATATTTGTATACGTTTTTTTTAAAACTTTTATTATGTAATAGATCATATGGGTTGAAAAGTGTTTTATTAGAAAAGTATGAAAATCAAATTAAATATTATTATTCATGTGCCGAATACAACCGGTGTAGACCTTGGTGAAATGCTTACTTACAAGCCCTTCACCAACAATGCAGTTAAGAAAAATACTTGTAAAGTACAAAAAAAGTCCCTCTGACACCGCCTGGTATAGAAGTCCTGAGTGGCAGGAAGCTTGGCCCTAGTGATGTACTGGGCCGTACGCACTGCCCTCTGTAGTGCCTTGCGGTCAGAGGCCGAGCAGTTGCCAAACCAGGCAGTGATGCAATCAGTCAGGATGCTCTCGATGGTGCAGCTGTAGAACGTTTTGAGGATCTGAGGACCCATGACAAATCTTTTCAGTATCCTGAGGGGGAATAGGTTTTGTCATGCCCTCTTCACGACTGTCTTGGTGTGCTTGGACCATGATAGTTTGTTGGTGATGCGGACACCAAGGAACTTGAAACTCTCAACCTGCTCCACTACAGCTCTGTCAATGAGAATGGGGCGTGCTTGGTCCTCCTTTTCCTGTAGTCCACAATCATCTCCTTTATCTTGATCACATTGAGGGAATGGTTGCTGTCCTGGCACCACACGACCAGGTCTCTGACCTCCTCCCTGTAGGCTTTGTTGTTGTTGTCAGTGATCAGGCCTGATGACACTGTTCAATGATGGCGTTGGAGTCGTGTCTGGCCATGCAGTCATGAGTGAACAGGGAGTACAGGAAGGGGCTGAGCATGCACCCCTGAGGGGCTCCCCGTGATGAGGATCAGCGTGGCAGATGTGTTGTTACTTACTCTTACCACCTGGGGATCAAGAAGTCCAGGATCCAGTTGCAGAGGGAGATGTTTAGTCCCAGGTTCCTAAGCTTAAAGATGAGCTTTGAAGGCACTATGGTGTTGAAAGCGGAGCTGTAGTCAATGAATAGCATTCTCACTTTTTTCATCTAGGCAAGTCAGTTAAAGAACAAATTCTTATTTACAATGACAGCCTATGAAAGTTTTTCAGATCTTACAGTTGTCTGCGCCAGACCCTAGCGTGAGAGAAAAGAGCGCTTCCCCTTAGTTAAATGGGGGCTATACATTTTCAAAATTAACACCTACATTTTAACACACGTTATAATTCAACATTTTTTTTACTATTTCTTCCAGATATAGGTGTCCTGTTAGCCCTGAACATTATCCGTTTCCAATTCCCCATCGCAAAGTCTTTTCCGCGCTCCGTCAAAGCTCTGTCCACTTTCCATCCAGGGAAAGATCCGCCTTCGACTTGTTGTTCCTGGGTATGTCTCAACGATAACCGCGGCCATCGCCGTAATTGTTCCCGATTTTCGAAAAGACTGTCCAGCTTATTCATCAGTGTTCTGAAAATATGGTAATCGCGCCATTTAAAACTGAACATTATTTGAAAAAAATGTACATCCTTGCATGCTTTGGAAGATACATATGAACTGACCGTTTTCGAAGCATTTGCACTATCAAATTGTTCACATGCTAAAATCGTCACTCTGGAGTCCGGGGTATACGCCATTGAAGGGCCATTAGATCACTTCGGCCACAGACCTGTTCTTCCAACGCATATCCGGGCAACCTTGAAGCACTCAGGGAGCGTTCCATTTGACACAGCGCTAGTCTTATTTTAAGCCATTCTCTCATCCTTAGCGCTGGAGAAAAACTCTCGGGTTCTGCCGATAAAAGGGTTGGGACACGCTGTCTGTGAATATCTTAACCGTAGATTCCTCCGGGCTGAATATGTAAGACATATGACCCTCGCTTGTACACAAAAATCCTTTAAAACATTCGGGAGCCTCACGCAAAACATCATCCAGGCTTTTGTCGTTGGATTCATGACATGAGCTGCAAAGCACTCCGATAATTGCCCTTGTAGACATATTTTAGATGTTTAATATTCAGGTCTTTATTTTAAAAAATGCTTGTTCTGGACATTTATAAGGCATATGCCACAGCCCAGGACATTCCTGCTTCATCAGATAACAAACATAAGGGCGATAAAACTGGGGGGTGGGGGGGTCATACCCTGTCCACAACTTCAAACACAACCCCCCAGTTCAACCAGGCCCCTAGACATCAATCACCAGGACTACTTCAAAGGATGACATATAGCTATGAAATAACACACACCCCCTAACACGTGACCACTGGAACAGGGGGGACGGGGCGGGGGCACATATTCGGACATGCACAGGTCATCAATCAATCACTTTGCCGCGTGCCTCTACTTTAATCTCTCTCTCTGCTCAACAACACTGACTGTGAATCAATCTGGTTGATTCTTTGCTCAACAACACTGACTGTGAATCAATCTGGTTGATTCTCTGGTTGATTCTCTGCTCAACAACATGGACTGTGAATCAATCTGGTTGATTCTCTGCTCAACAACACTGACTGTGAATCAATCTGGTTGATTCTCTGGTTGATTCTCTGCTCAACAACACTGACTGTGAATCAATCTGGTTGATTCTCTGCTCAACAACACTGATCGCGTCAAACTTTGCTGTGTGTCCAGGCTGTCACTTCTGTCATCAGCTACTAACACCAGTGCTGCACCTTTGTCCTTGTCCCTGGATGACGTCTTCCTGCTCCCTCTTCCATAGTGAGAACACTGATGGCTCAACATGGTTTTCTGAGAGACTGGATGAAGGCATCCTGCTCCCTCTTCCATAGTGGGAACACTGCTGGCTCAACATGGGCTTCCTGGTTATGAAAGAAAGTGTGATGGTCAATGGTAGCCACTCTCATTGTTTGAAGCAGTTGCAGTCTTTGTTGGCATGTATCCAGACCCCAGAATGGTAGTAGAAAGGAGCCTGTTCCCCACATTGCTTCCTCACAATCATTGGCTGCCTCGACCACTCCCCCACCTGACCACAGGACCAGTATTGCTGACTGATCTTCATTCCTACCGCCCTCATCACCACCCCTGAAGTCTCTTCACTGTCTGATCTTCATTCCCACAGCCTTCATCACCACCCCTGGAGTCTCTGCACAGAGTAAGTGAAGATAGTATAAGAAACCTCTCCCATTCTACTTGTCTATTATCTTTGTTTAGAAATAGTCATTTGTGTGACCTACTGATTTTCCCTACAATTTATTTTAAGGATTTAGAAATATAGAAATGGTAGAACCGGAAACTAATATAAAAGGTGTGTACAGCAGTAGTTATATAGGATGATACTGGGCGGAGGCCGGCTAGAGGTGACTATTTAACAGTCTGATGACCTGGAGATAGACCACACATTAAGTATTGTGGTGGCAGCATCATGTTATGGGTATGCTTGTCACTGGCAGGGACTGGAGAGTTTATCAGGATCAAAATAAATATGAAAGGAGCAAAGTGTAGACTTTGTATAGGCACTGTACAGCCTTAACTGTGGAGTGACCCCATAAAATGGGATATCAGCCAACTCAGTGACAACCACAGAACACAACTATGTATAGTTTACACAAATATGAGTCTCTTAGCTCTTTTTGCAGGACTTTGACTGTGATACATCACCCTCCATAACCAACCTATTGTGTGTATTGAACATTCATATTGAACAGCCTTACCTATAGAGTAGCACCACCACCCATCAGCCCATTCTCTTCTTGATGTCAAAGCTGCATTGTATTGCTGCTATAGGAGTTTATGATTAATAATCCTATTTACTTCAAGCCCCACTAAGATGTCACCATACTATTCATTTAAAGCCCCTCTGTCAGATATACATCATCAGAGTGGGAAACCAACTGACATGGAAACAATGGAGCAAATGTATCACTATCAGAGGGGTGAATTATGACATCAGATAGAACTACTCAGACATTCCAAATATCACTTGATTATCGAGGGGTGAATTATGACATCAGATAGAACTACTCAGACATTCCAAATATCACTTGATTATCGAGGGGTGTATTATGACATCATATAGAACTACTCAGACATTCCAAATCAGGCTTCATCCACATCATGAAGGTGGATATTGATCCAACCATTTCAAAAGTAATGACCGGGCTGACGAAAACAGGATATGCCTGAATATTTTTATAAATGCTGACAGACGATATGTTAGTTTGTCTGACATGGTTGGGTCTTTTTGTGCCAGTATAAACGTTTTAGTGAGAAATGGCGATGGAAACTCCTTTATGTACAAATATTTATATATCAATGATGACTAATTATGTATACATTTCAATCAGGACTGACTAATCAGAATACTAGCGTGTTACTGTATATGTACTAACCCGAATACTATTATGTTACTGTATATGTACTAATCAGAATACTATTCTGTATATGTATGAGTTTTCTTTCTTGATCCCAGTACTGAAAATAATGTGTGTGTGAATGTGGTCAAGAGTTTAGAACAATGACGGTCTGTTCCTTGGTACAAATGAATGAACTATATCTCCAAACTGACTAGAATGCTTATCTACACTAGCTGACCTTGGCTCAAGGCCTTGGCTCAAGGCGAGGAGGGAAAGCTTGAGAACTATAGAGCCTTTCTACCAGTGTCAAGAAGAGACGGAACATTTAGAAAACGCTGACGTCATTTTCCGTTTATAACCTGTGGTAAAATGTGTACTCAGTACTCTCTTGAATAAACTCTGCTGTCTGATTTAAGACTGGGCTCTGTCTATCATTATAGAATAAGGGAATTACAATTCCTTATGAATTGACAGAGTGTTTAATTTTAATTGGGTATTAAAACAGAGAGCAATTTAATTCCTTCAACAAATAACCCTCATATCTGAGTTAACTTGGAGTCACGTGATGATATGTTGTGTGGTCCTCCCTCTATGACTTGGAAAACCATGTCGTTTATTAGGCTACAGATGAAATAAGTTATGAACTTCACAGGGTGGTGAAACTACATGTGATGAGCTTGATGCTCCTTTCCAATACATTTTGAGGGTCTTAATCTGGTGACATGATGACCGATGCTTGGTTGCCATTTGACAAATAAAATAATTGCTCTCACCCATGATAATCTCATCAATCGGGTAACAACGTTTATTCAACCAGTGGGAGCGTTGTAAATGCCCCCAGGAAAGTCGAAAGAGGAACTCTTCATTGAGACAATGATAAACAGCAATCTGTGGGAGAGTTGTGGTGGATATTATAAAATAAGGATGTGCTGGAGTCCAAGTCAAACCAAGATTCTTTATTTCTGAGGTCAAATCAAATGACATTTTATTTGTCACATACACATGGTTAGCAGATGTTAGTGCGAGTGTAGCGAAATGCTTGTGCTTCTAGTTCCGACAATGCAGTAATAACCAACAAGTAATCTAGCTAACAATTCCAAAACTACTACCTTATAGACACAAGTGTAAGGGGATATGTACATAAAGATATATGAATGAGTGATGGTACAGAGCGGCATAGGCAAGATACAGTAGATGGTATTGAGTGCAGTATATACATATGAGATGAGTATGTAAACAAAGTGGCATAGTTAGTGGCTAGTGATACATGTATTACATAAAGATGCAGTAGATGATATAGAGTACAGTATATACGTATATATATGAGATGAATAATGTAGGGTATGTAAACCTTATATTAGATAGCCTTGTTTAAAGTGGCTAGTGATATATTTTACATAATTTCCCATCAATTCCCATTATTAAAGTGGCTGGAGTTGAGTCAGTGTGTTGGCAGCAGCCACTCAATGTTAGTGGTGGCTGTTTAACAGTCTGATGGCCTTGAGATAGAAGCTGTTTTTCAGTCTCTCGGTCCCAGCTTTGATGCACCTGTACTGACCTCGCCTTCTGGATGATAGCGGGGTGAACAGGCAGTGGCTCGGGTGGTTGTTGTCCTTGATGATCTTTATGGCCTTCCTGTGACATCGGGTGGTGTAGGTGTCTTGGAGGGCAGGTAGTTTGCCCCCGGTGATGCGTTGTGCAGACCTCACTACCCTCTGGAGAGCCTTACGGTTGTGGGCGGAGCAGTTGCCGTACCAGGCGGTGATACAGCCCAACAGGATGCTCTCGATTGTGCATCTGTAGAAGTTTGTGAGTGCTTTTGGTGACAGGCCGAATTTCTTCAGCCTCCTGAGGTTGAAGAGGCGCTGTTGCGCCTTCTTCATGATGCTGTCTGTGTGGGTGGACCAATTCAGTTTGTCTGTGATGTGTATGCCGAGGAACATAAAACTTACTACCCTCTCCACTACTGTTCCATCGATGTGGATAGGGGGGTGTTCCCCCTGCTGTTTCCTGAAGTCCACAATCATCTCCTTAGTTTTGTAGGTCAAATATATGTTTGAGTATACCCTGTACCATTTAATTTCATATGGTAAAGACAGGTAAACACATTGTCGGTCAACAATATAAGACAATGGGAGCACTGTGTATGTTCTCTGATGAATTTTAAGCCAATGTGATGTGAAATATCAATATACACGCTAAGAGAAGTAATTTCTCTCTCCGGTGTGGATTCTCTAATGACGTTTAAATGACTGTTATGAGTACTATGTTTTCCCACAGTCTGAGCTTTTCTAAGCCTTCTCCTCTGTGTGCAGTCTAATGTGTTCTTTCAGGCTTCCTAAATGGGCAAAAGCTTTGCACCCTGGGAGGAGTGGTAAGGCTTCTGCCCTGTGTGTATTCTCTCATGTCGTTTCAGCGTCCCTGAATTGTTGAAACACTTTCCACACTGGGAGCAGTGGTAAGGCTTCTCTCCTGTGTGTATTCTCTCATGCCGTTTCAGCTTTCCTGAATGGTTGAAACGCTTTCCACACTGGGAGCAGTGGTAAGGCTTCTCCCCTGTGTGTATTCTCTCGTGTTGGTTCAGGAATGCTTTCCGGCTGAAACTCTTTCCACACTGGGAGCAGTGGTAAGGCTTCTCTCCTGTGTGTATTCTCTCGTGTTGTTTCAGCTCCACCGAACGGACGAAACGCTTTACACATTGGGAGCAGTGGTAAGGCTTCTCTCCTGTGTGTATTCTCTCATGCAGTTTCAGGTTTCCTCTCTGGTTGAAACCCTTTCCACACTGGTAGCAGTGGTAAGGCTTCTCCCCTGTGTGTATTCTCTCATGCTGTTTCAGCACCTCCAAATGGACGAAACACTTTCCACAATGGGAGCAGTGGTAAGGCTTCTCTCCTGTGTGTATTCTCTCATGTAGTTTCAGCTCCCCCGACTGGTTGAAACACTTTCCACATTGGGAGCAGTGGTAAGGCTTCTCTCCTGTGTGTATTCTCTCATGAGCTTTCAGGTTTGCTTTCCGATTGAAACTCTTTCCACACTGGAGCAGTGGTAAGGCTTCTCTCCTGTGTGTATTCTCTCATGTTGTTTCAGGTTTACTCTCTGGTTGAAACACTTTCCACATTGGGAGCAGTGGTAAGGCTTCTCTCCTGTGTGTATTCTCTCATGTTGTTTCAGCTCCCCCGACTGGTTGAAACACTTTCCACATTGGGAGCAGTGGTAAGGCTTCTCTCCTGTGTGTATTCTCTCATGGGCTTTCAGGTGTGCTTTCTGGTGAAAACTCTTTCCACACTGGGAGCAGTGGTAAGGCTTCTCCCCTGTGTGCATTTTCTCATGTTGTTTCAGGTCCCATAACCGGTTACAACTCTTTCCACAGTGGGAGCAGTGGTGTCGTCTTGCTAGTTTGGACGTCCCTGGCTCTGGTTCCTCCGAGTCTGGCCTTTCTCCTGCCAAAGACAGTGTTATTTTTAAATAGAGACCCGAATGAAACCACATGATAAAACAACCTTGCTACGAGGGTAAATCCTAAATCAGATCTCTCAATAACCCGAGGCCAGTTTTAAAAAATCTTAGTGTGATTTTAAAACAAATGTAGAGCTTCCTGGTAATTACTGATATGTTTTAAATTACTTATTTTATTCATCCTGTTTTAAAAGTCAGAACACAAAAACCTGGACAGTTCTAGGACACCGAAGACACAGGACGTCACTGGATTCCAATTGAACAGGTGGTTCTAAATATATAACATTCATAGCTGTATGATACAGAATGTGACCTACACACTTCTTAAACATAAAATAACTAAAGAAGTAATTTGTGTGGAGGTCCAAAACTTGTTTTTACGTCGAAGATACAAAGCACATCAGTAACATCTCCCCGTTGTTGAAAGGGTTCGACACATGCTGTTTAAATGGACCAATTTCTTAGTTAGACATTCACAGATTTTCAACATTTTGATTATCGCTGATGTCATATTTTGGGTAAAGTAAAAATAAGGTGAAGTATTTGGGTAAATGTTCCTAAAACTGATAGTAACTACAATAAACAAAATATAAACGCAACATGTAAAGTGTTGGATGTTTCATGAGCATCACTGTTAGTCAACATTTATTCTTTGCCAAGATAATCCATCCACCTGACAGGTGTGGCATATCAAGAAGCTGATTGAACAGCTTGCTTATTACACAGGTGCACCTTGTGCTGGGATAATAAAAGGCTACTCGAAAATGTGCAGTTTGTTCACACAACAATGCCACAGGTCTCTGAGGGAGCGGCAATTGGCATGCTGATTGCAGGAATGTCCACTGGAGCTGTTAGGAAATGTAATGTACAGTACCAGTCGAAGGTTGGACTTACCTACTCATTCAAGGGTTTTTCTTTATTTTTACTATTTTCTACATTGTAGAATAATAAAGACATCAAAATGATTCAAAACACATGGAATCATGTAGTAACCACAAGTGTTAAATCAAAATATATATTTTATTCTTCAAAAGTTGCCACCCTTGCTTTCTCTCAACCAGCTTCACCTGGAATCCTTTTCCAACAGTCTTGTAGGCATCCCACATATGTTGAGAACTTGTAGGCCGCTTTCCTTCACCTCTGCGATCCAACTCATCCCAAACCATCTTGATTTGTTGAGGTCGGGGGATTGTGTAGGCCAGGTCATCTGATGCAGCACTCCATCACTCTCCTACTTAATCAAATAGCTCTTACACAACCTGGAGGTGTGTTGGGTCATTGTCCTGTTGAAAAACAAATGACAGTGGGACTAATCCCAAACCAGATGGGATGGCATATCGCTGCAGAATGCTGTGGTAGTCCATGCTGGTTAAGTGTGACTTGAATAAATAAATCACTGACATTGTCAATAGCAAAGCACCCGCACACCATCACATCTCCTCCTCCATGCTTCACGGTGGGAACCACACATGCGGAGATAATCTGTTCATCTACACCTCGTCTCACAAAGACATGACGCTCGGAACCAAATACTCAAATTAAGACTCATCAGACCCAAGGACAGATATCCACCGGTCTAATGTCCATTGCTCATGTTTCTTGGCCCAAGCAAGTCTCTTCTTCTTATTGGTGTCCTTTAGTAGTGGTTTCCTTGCAGAAATTCGACCATGAAGGCCTGATTCACGCAGTCTCCTCTGAACCGATGATGTTGAGATGCGTCTGTTACTTGAACTTTGTGAAGCATTTATTTGGGCTGCAATTTCTACGGCTGGTAACTCTAATGAACTTATGCATCAGAAGTAACTCTGGGTCTTCCATTCGTGTGGTGGTCCTTAAGTAATGATGGACTGTTGCTTCTCTTTGCTTATTTGAGCTGTTCTTGACATAATATGGACTTCACCTTTTACCCAATAGGGCTTATCTTCTGTATACCCCCATACCTTGTCACAACTGATTGGCTCAAACACATTAAAACCTGTTATGGCACATTAACTCTTGAAACTAGGGGGCACTATTTTAATTTATGGAAAAATAACGTTCCCAAAGTAAACAGGCTATTTCTCAGGACCAGGTACAAGAATATGCATATAATTGACAGCTTAGGATAGAAAACACTCAAGATTGTCTGTGAATATAACAGAACTGATATTGCAGGCGAAAAGCCTGAGAAAAATCCAATCAGGAAGTGACTCTTATTTTGAAGCCTCTGCATTCCTATGCATCCCTATTTACCATTGAAAGGGATATCAACCAGATTCCTTTTATATGGCTTCCCTAATGTGTCTTCAGTCACTAGACATAGTTTCAGGCTTTTATTTTGAAAAATGAGCGTGAACGACAACATTGCGTCAGTGGTCAGGTGGTGGCTCTCAGAGTGATTTGTGCGTAATAGACAAAGGCGGCCATTGATATATTATCGAATAGATATTTGAAAAACACCTTGAGGATTGATTATAAAAAACATTTGCCATGTTTCTGTCGATATTATGGATCTAATTTGGAGTTTTTTTTCGGCGTTGTCGTGATCACAACTTCCGGTGGATTTCTCAACAAAACGTGAAGAATAAACAGAGGTATTTTGGCTATAAAAAATAATCTTTATGGAACAAAATTAACATTTGCTGTCTAACTGGGAGTCTCGCGAGTGAAAACATCCGAAGCTCAAAGGTAAACGATTTAATTGGATTGCTTTTCTGATTTTCGTGACCAAGCTCCCTGCTGCTAGCTGGACATAATGCTATGCTAGGCTATCGATAAACTTACACAAATGCTTGTCTTGCTTTGGCTGTAAAGCATAATTTCAAAATCTGAGATGACAGGGTGATTAACAAAAGGCTAAGCTGTGTTTCACTATATTTCACTTGTGATTTCATGAATATGAATATTTTCTAGTAAGAATGTTTGTCTGTTGCGTTATGCTAATTAGTGTAGTTGATGACAATTCTCCCGGAAACGGGAGGACTAGTTAGAGCGGTAGGCCAGTAACCGAGAGATTGCTGGATTGAATCCCCGAGTTGACAAGGTAAAACTCTGTCGTTCTGCCCCTGAACAAGGCAGTCCTAGGCCGTCATTGAAAAAAATTAATTTGTTCTTAACTGACTTGTCTAGTTAAATAAAGGTTACATTTTAAAAGAAAAACTCTTTATCCAAAATATAGCAGGGGTTGTAAAGCCATTTTTATCATCAATTTCGCTCAGCCAATCAGTCATTTGCAAGTGCTGTGCTTGTTGAATGAACTTCCCTATAAGCTAAAAGTCTATATTTGTTTACTGTAAAATAGCAGTGTATCTGGTCAAATATTTTTTTCCCCAAAATTGTAAGGGTTGGTAACAGTCTGATTGGTCAGCTATTTAAGCCAGTAAAGGCAGCTTTACTATTCTTGGGTAGTGGAATGACTTTAGCTTCCCTCCAAGCCTGAGGGCACACACTTTCTAGTAGGCTTAAATTAAAGACAAGGCAAATAAGAATGGCAATATCGGCCGCTATTATCCTCAATTTTCCATCCACGTTGTCAGACACCAGTGACTTGTCATTGTTGATTTTATTTGCACAAAATTTCATTGAAGATTCTCCAAAGATTTTTTACAATCATTCTTCATGTATTTTATCTTTGTTTCATTGTGTACTATCTTCTTTTTACTCAGTTTAGTCAAATGATGTCTCAATTTGCAATAGGTTTGCCAATCAGTTATTCAGCCAGACCTATATGCCATCTCTTTTGCCTCCCTCTTCATCATACCATTTTTTAAATTCCTCATCAATTCACGTGGATTTAACAGTTTTTACAGTCATTTTCTTAATGGGTGCATGCTTATTAGTAACTGGGATAAGCAGTTTCAAATGTGTCAAGGGCAGTGTCTGGTTGCTCATCATTACACACCACGGACCAACAAATATTATTTACATCAACAACATAGGAATCACTACAAAAAAATGTATGACCTCTTATACACAATATTAGTCCCAGCCTTTGGAACGGTGGTTTTCCTAGACATGGCTCCTATATTGTGATCACTACATCTGGTGGATCTGGATACTGCTTTAAAACCCATTTCTGCAGCATTGGTAAAGATATGATCAAAACATGTTGATGATTTCATTCCTCTACTGTTTGTAACTACCCTGGTAGGTTGATTGATAACCTGAACCAGGTTGCCGGCACTGGTTACAGTTTGAAGCTTTTGCTTGAGTAGGCAGCCTGATCACAGTTTTTCTTCAGTACTAGTTAATTAATGACCAAAGTCTTGAGTTTAGTTTGCCTTTTCAACAGTCTAGTAAAGATAGGGGCGTTGACTGGGACAGGCAATGTAACATCCATAATGTTTTAAGGAAAAGCTTTTGTAAAACAAGCACCTTACATTGGATCATCTTGAAACTTTCTCTCTAAAGCTGACTTTAATCAAGGTTTTATATGGTCTATTGGTTTCTCTCTTTCATTGGCAGAATCCTTTTTCAGTGTTATGATATTCATAACATCCATATACACCAGTCTATCTTCCTGTCAACTAACAGAACTCTGCTGGTTGTCCTGGTAACAGATACCAGTGGGCAGATCGATTGTATTTGTTCAAACTAAACTACTTACTTTGATGTGTCAAATCTGATCCTTTCATCTCTTCTCCTCCTCTCACAGTTCCACTCAGCCCTGTTGTTTTCCTGCAGTCCACCAGCAGCACAGACAACCTCTTCATACCCAGCAGTAAGGTGCTACCGGGAGAGGCACGATACAGGGACTCCGGGAGGGAGGAAGGGCAAGTGTTGTCCTGCTAACCATAAAGAGGGGACACAGACGCACATCATTATGGATGCTGATGTCACTGTTGTCATAAAGTGCTTTACAGAAACCCAGCCCACAAGCGAGAGAAAGCTGTTTGCTCGTCCAGACCAAGCTGTACCATCTGGTGTTCTGATCTGGAGAGACTCTTCTCTGCCTCGTCAGCATCAGGATGTTGTTGAGGCTCCCCAGAGGATCCACCATAGTCATGTCTCTCTCCTGTGTGAACAAGAACATCAAATGAGTAGTAAACTCCCTTTGATATTTTAAGTAGAACATATGCTTCAATATTGAATTTTAA
Organism: Oncorhynchus mykiss; assembly: GCF_013265735.2. Classification (NCBI taxonomy): domain Eukaryota; kingdom Metazoa; phylum Chordata; class Actinopteri; order Salmoniformes; family Salmonidae; genus Oncorhynchus; species Oncorhynchus mykiss. The sequence continues at coordinate 3,602 of NW_023493946.1, read as the reverse complement.
AAGCCTGTTATACTAGATGAGGGGAACTTTAATATAGACAACATGGAGAATTCAATACATCTAATTGAAAAGTCCCTAAAATATATGAACCAATGGCAGATTGACCCTTTAACAATTCCTACAGTACCTAAGAACATATTCAAGTGTAGAACTTCAGTAGAATGCCCCTTTAAAACCACACATTAGCTCAACAACGGCATAGTTTGTGTCCCTGTTGAAGACAGTACTCACTGGTGTTAATCTGATATTCTGTCTCTTCCTCTTTCACTCCAAAAACGTCTTCCTCCTTCACCTTTATTGAGATATCATCCTGTTCCTCTCTAAACGGTTCTTTCTCTTCTATCACTATAACAGCCTCCTCTTCCTCCTTTTTCATTCTGAAATCTTCTTCCTTCACTATAACAGCATCTTCTTCCTTCACTATAACAGTCTCCTCTTCCTCCTTTTTCATTCTGAAATGTTCTTCCACTATAACAGCATCTTCTTCCTTCACTATAACAGTCTCCTCTTCCTCCTTTTTCATTCTGAAATGTTCTTCCACTATAACAGCATCTTCTTCCTTCACTATAACAGCCTCATCTTCCTCCTTTTTCATTCTAAAAGCTTCTTTCTCTTCTTTCACTGTAACCTCATCCTCTTCTTCAATGTTCAGCGCCAGAACTTCTTTCTCCAAACAGCAGACCTCCTCTTCTTTAGCAGGGGATGAGTACTTTAATGAGCTCATGGTCAGGGATGTTAGCTAGCTAGTTAGCATTAGCGACTAGCCTAGTGCTAGGCTCAGCATCAATCTTTAACAAGTTTGCAAATTAGGTTACAGTTAACCAGTTAATACGTCAACAGAACTGTGTTTAAAACACTGAGATTAGATAATGTACATTAACATGGTCTAAAGCGTCAATCTTTCACTTTTATGTTGCTAGCAAGCTACCGACGTGGTTGGAAGAGTTGGCGCCTTGTTGTTCCTGAAGAAGGGTCCCGGCCAGTCCATTATACGTCACGGAAGAATCATCACCTGAAAGACGCTCATCGCCATCTGCTGTCTGGAGTGGGTAACGCAGTTTGGAAACAATAGTTACAACACTTTTTGTATTGGAAAGAACGTCATAATTATTTAACAATAAGCTGATACATTTTCTCTTCCAAATAATACGTTCCTGTACACTGACGTAGAAGCTCAATATTAATATGTAGATGATTAATAAATACTTCTATGAATAGGTAGTGTGTTGATATACATTTTCTCTGTTCATTTTTCACATTCTTTTTTATCTACATGTGACCATACTATTCCCTTAAAGCCACGCTCTATAAGATACAAATCCTCCTGTAAACAACAGAACAAATGCATCACATGCAAATAGCACTTGATTATCTGTAGTGCTTTACACTGGGTAGACAAAACATTAAGAACAGCTGCTCCTTCCATGACTTAGACAGACCAGGTGAATCCAGGCTAAAGCTATGATCCCTTACTGATGTCACTAGTTAAATCCACTTCAATCCGTGTAGATGAAGGGGGGGACAGGTTAACAGACAGTGACACATTCAATACTGCCTTGCACACTCTCGCCTGCATCTAGCTGAAATAGAGATATCACTGGACAAATTCAGGTATGTTTATTCAGGTATGTTTATCCCCGTTTTGTTCCATTTAAACGTTTGTCAACAGAATCGGCGGAATGAATACACCCCTGATCATGCAAAAACACAGTTCACTTTCATTACAGACACGTTGTATTCCTTCTTGCATCTATGTGCTCTCCTCTTATCACCTTCTCCCTTTGTTTCTGTACTTCAATGCACAACACATCAGCTGTATGTGACCAGGCAAAAAACCTTTCCAAGCCAAACCATTTCATAACTGAAACACACAGCTTACATTGTTGTCACCATATTAGCTAAAGTAACATCATAGTCAACAGAGCTAATAGAACTAACTCGTTAGTAAACCTGCTACAATCATGCAGTAACATTACAGTGTACAGTCAGTAAGCAGTTTAGCACTTACCTTGGCGGGTCCCAGTGGCAATAAATTAGTAAAACCAAAAGCTTGCCTTGACTTGGAAAAGTTCCAGTGTTGTGTTGGATAGTCATAGCCAGCTAGCTAACATAGCATCCCTCTGTTTGAGCCAAGTGTTTGAGTAGACTAAACTAGATAGCTGCATTTGCTAGCTAAGTAAGTGAAACTGAAAGTGGAAAATAAATGACGAAATATCTCTCTCTCGCTTCTCCTTCATTTTGGAATAAAATAATTTGTTCAAAACTGTTCAACTATTGTATTTTTCTCTCTTTTAGTCAACTACTCACCACATGTTATGCACTGCAGTGCTAGCTAGCTGTAGCTTATGCTTTCAGTTCTAGATACATTATCTGATCCTTTCATTGGTTGGACATCATGTCAGTTCATGCTGCAAGAGCTCTGATAGGTTGGAGGACGTCCTCCGGAAGTTGTCATAATTACTGTGTAAGTCTATGGAAGAGCTTGAGAACCATGAGCCTCCAAGGTTTTGTATTGAAGTCAATGTACCCAGAGGAGGATGGAGGATGCAAAATAGTATGTTTTTAATAAATTATTTGGTGACGTGATTATATTTAGTATAGTTTTATCTAAAAAGGACCACTTTTAAATATTTTACCATTTTTATTTTTCTGAAAATAACTGAGGACGATGGTCCTCCTCTTCCTCCTCTAATGAGACCCCACTGCACCCAAAGGACACCCAGCCAATTTGACACATTTGTGGGAAGCATTGGAGTCAACATGGGCCAGCATCCCTGTGGAATGCTTTCAACACCTTGTAGAGTCCATGCCCCGACGAATTGAGGCTGTTCTGAGTGGATATATGTATCTGCCATTTAGCAGACACTTTTATCCAAAGGGATTTGCAGTCATGTGTGCAAACACTTTACATATGGGTGGTCCCAGGAATCAAACCCACTACCCTGGTTTAACAAGCACTATACTCCACCAACTGAGCTACAGGACCACAAGGAATGATCAAGGAATGACGCAGATAAACACACACAGCCTGAGTTTCAGAAATATAATTGAATCATTAGACCGTAACATTGAAACTGACATACTTCATATTTAGTTACAATCAAATATTATTTGTCACATGCGCTGAATACAACAGGTGTAGATCGTAACGTGAAATGCTTACTGACAAGCCCTTAACCAACAACGTAGATAAGAAAAATAAGGGTTGAGAAAATATTCCCAAAATAAAAAGTTTTAAAAAGTAGCTCAGTACCGAGGGGTAGTTCAGCCTGAGGTGTAGACATTACCTGAGCTACCCCTCGGTCCTGAGCTTCCTCAGTAATGAGGCAGCCCTCAGTCCAGGTGGGCCCTTTGTTAGGGTTACTAGGCCAAGGTCGGCGGCGAGGGTCGCCACTCAAATGACGCTAAGAAAGCGGACTAAGACTATGGTAGAGTGGCGTCCACGTCCCGCACCAGAGCCGCCACAGTGGAACAGACGCCCACCCAGACCCTCTCCTATGGTTTGGTGTGCGGCCGGGAGTCCGCACCTTTGGGGGGGGGGGGGGGGGGGGGGGGGGGGGGTACTGTCACGCCCCTGTCCTTAGTTCTCTTTGTTTTCTTTA